>NW_027423807.1:0-125459 GCF_036562045.2 Rhinolophus sinicus
AAAAGAAAGAACTGATGAGCCAAGAATAATATATAGAGCAAAGTTATCCTTTAGATATGAAAGAAGAATTAAAAACCTTCATAGGCATACAGAAGCTGAGGGAATTTTCTTACCCTTGACCTGCATCATGAGAAATTCTGAAAGAGGTGATTCAAACAGCAACTTCCAAAACAAAGAAACAAAAGACAGGAATACAAAATCAAGAGTAAGATAACAACAGATAGAAGTAGGAAATGGCAAACTCTACACCAAATAGGATGCTAATAACATACATGGTAAAGATGAAAAAATAATGATAAAAAGAACACTTAATAAAAGAGGACAAAGACAACTTTCCACTACATTGCAGAAATCAACTCAGGGAATAAATAGGGATAATTTGTTACCACACAAACATAAAAAAGGTGACAATAAAGGTCTGAATTGGCACAAGGAATTGGAAAAAGTAAGTAAATAGAAGAAAATGGAATACTCTAAATATCGAACTTTATTTACATAAATTTAATGGTAACCAACCCCCCCAAAAAAAAAAAAAAAAAAAAACAGAACTGAAATGTATAACATACCAAATGAAGAAAGAAAGGGGTAAATAGGAGAATACCACCATACTGAAATAATAAACAGCAATAGAAAGGCAAAGAAACAATGGCAACACCATTCTACCAGAAAACCTGAGATAGAATGATAGGAAATTCTCATAAATCAATATCAGCCTAAAAGTACGTAGATTGAACTCACCAATAAAATGTCACAGTGTAGCACATTCAACCAAAAACTAAACCCGACCTCATGCTGCTGCCAAGAGACACGTCTCAGATGCAAGGAGAAATATACACTCAAAGTGATATAATAGAAACTGACACTCGATGGAAATTGTATTCAGAGTAAAGAAGGTGTAGCCATACTGATATCATGTGAAACAGACTGCAAGATTAAAAACAAACAAACAAACAAACAAAAACAAAACAAAACAAAACAAAAAACATGACAAGAGACAAAGATGGACATTTCATAATGATAAAGGGGGCTACACGAGAAGCATAACAGTTATCAATATTTACGCCCCCATTCAAGGAGCACCGAAATATACCAGGCAACTACTAACAGAACTAAAGGGATAAATTAACAAAATGCTATTATAGTAGTAGAACTAAATACATCATTGACAGCTGTGGACAGCTCATCCAAACAGAAAATAAATAACGAAAGAGCAGCCCTAAATGATACATTAGATGAAATGGACATAACTGATATTTATAGAGCACTTCATCCTAAAACATCAGACTATGCATTCTTTTCAAGTGTACATGGAACATTCTCAATGATAGATCATATATTGGGATATAAAACCAGTCTCAATAAATTTCAGAATGCTGAAATCATCCCAAATATATTTCCTGATCACAAGGCTATGGGCTATGGAATTGTACAGCAATTGCAAAAAGAAAGCAGAGAAACCCAAAATATGTGGAGATTATACAACATATTTTCAAAGAACAACTGGGTCAAAGAAGACATAAGAAGGCAGATCAAAAGATACACAGAAACAAATGACAATGAAAATACATCCTACTACTATTTTTGGGATGCAGTAAAAGCAGAGTTAAGAGGGAAATTCATATCATTACAGGCCTACCTCGTTAAGGTAGAAAAATCCCAGATAAATAACCTCATGTTACACCCTAAAGAACAAGAAAACAAAGAACAAATGAAACCCCAAGTCAGCAAGAAATAGGAAATAATAAAAATCAGAGCAGAGCTCAATGAAAGAGAACAAAAAGGCAATGGAAAAAGGTAATATGACAAAGAGCTGCTTCTTTGAAAAGATTAATAAACTTGACAAACACTTGGCTAGACTCACTAAGATAAAAAGAGAAAAGCCACAAATATGCAAAATCAGAAATGAAAGATGAGAAGTTACCACAGAAGCCACAAAAATACAAAGGATCATCCAACAATACTCTGAGGGATTATATGCCACCAAATTCAATAACCCTTAGATGGAATGGATATGTTCTTAGAAATATATAGCCTTTCTTGGATCATAAAGAATTGTTAAATCTATACAGACTGGACACCAGTAAGAAAATTGAATCATCATCTGTAACCTTCCCAAAAGCAAAAGTCCAGGACCAGATAGCTTCACTAATGAATTCTACCACACATTGAAATCCGATCTAATACCTGTCCTACTCAAACTCTTCCAAAAAACTGAAGAAGAGACAATATTCCCGAACTCATTTTATGAAGCCAAACTTACCCCGATACCAAAATCTGGTAAGGATAACACTAATAAAATTACACACCAATATCTCTGATGAATACAGATGCAAAAATCCCAAACACAATTCTAGCAAATCAAATGCAACAATGCATTTAAAAGATTATACATCAGGAACAATTGGGGTACATCTCAGGGGCACAGGGATGGTTCAACATATGCAAATTGATTATTGTAATACACCATGTAAGTGAAATAAAGATCAAAAATCATGGGATTATATCAATAAATGTAGAAAAAGCATTGGAAAAGATATAATGTCCATTTAGGGTTAATGCACTTAATAAAATGGGTATAGAAGGAAAATGCCTTCACATTGCAAGGCCGTATATGACAAACCCTCAGCTACTACGATAATTAATGGTAAAACTGTGAAGCCCTTTGCTCTACATTCAGGAACATGACAGGACTGTCTCTTATCACCTCTGCTTCTCAACATACTATTGGAAATCCTAGCCAGAGCAATGAGACAAGAGAAAGAAATAAAAGGTATCCAAACAGAGAAGGAAAAAGTTAAATTATCACTTTTCACAGATGACATGATGATATATAATATATATATATATATATATATATATATATATATATATATATATATATATATTTGTGAATACAGTAAAGTTGCTGGTTAAAAAATTAACGTATACAAAAATCCACTGCATTCCAATACACTAACAATGAAATCTAAGAAAAAGAAAGTTAAAAAAAAACAACAACATTTTGCAGTTGCAACAAAATGAATAAAACACACAGGAATAAACTTAACCAAGGTTGTGAAAGACTTACATACTGAAAATTATAAGACATTTTTAAAAGACATTGAAGACGACACAAAGAAATTGAAAGATGTTCCATGTGCATGGATTGGAAGAATCAACATTGTTAATACGGCCATATTACCCAAAGCAATATACAGACTTAATGCAACCCCATAAAAATCCCAATGGCATTTTTCAAAGAAATAGAACAGAAAAACATCAGATTTGTATGGAACCACAAAAGACCCAGGATAGCCAAAACAATCCTAAGAAAAATGAACGATGGTGGAGGTATCAAAAACCTGACTTCAGCTTGTAATACATGGAAACAATATTTAAAATAGTATGGTATTGGCATAGTAACAGACCCACCAATCAATGGTATAGAATTGAGAAATAAACACACATAAATATGGACAAATTTGTCTTATTTCAACATTAAAAGCCAAAAACATACAATGGAGGAAACAGAGCTTCTTCAGTAATTGCTGCTGGATGAATCAGAAAGCCATGTGCAAACAATGCAGCTAGACTGACACCTGTCATCATGCACTTAAATTACCACAAAATGGATCATAGACTAAACATCAGACCTGAAACAATACAATGCATCAAAGAAAAAAAAAGTTACTAAAGTTATGGACCTTGGGTTCCAAAAGCATTTTACGGATTTGACTCCAAAGGCAAGGGAAGTAAAAGCTAAAATAAATGAATGGGACTATATCAAACTAAAAATCTTCTGCACAGCAAAAGACACTATCGACAAAATAAAGAGGAAACCAACCAAATGAGAGACGGATTTTGGAAACAACACCTCTGATAAAGAGCTCATACCTAATATATATAAGGAATTCATACAAATCAATAACAACAGAAACAGCAACAAAAACAGCAAAACAAACAGTCCAATGAAAAATGGGCAGATGACCTGAATAGACATTTCTCCAAACAAGATGTACAAATAGCCAATAGACATATGATAAAATGTTTAACATCACTAATCATCAAAGAAATGCCAATAAAAAACACAATGAAATATCACCTTACATCAGTTAGAATGGATATCATCAACAAGACAAATAATAACAAGTATTAGAGAGGCTATGGAGAAAAAGGAACTCTCATACAGTCTTCATGGGAAGGCAGATTGGTGCAGCCACTATGGAAGGCAGTGCGGAGCTTCCTCAAAATATTAAGATGAGAATTACCATATATCCCAGCAATCCCTTTCCTGGGTATCTAACCAAAATATCTGAAACCATTTATATATAAAGACATATGTGCTTCAATGTCCATTGCAGCTTTATTTACATTGGAGAAGACACGGAAACAACCAAAGTCTTCTTCGTTAGACCATTGGATAAAGAAGTTGTGGTATATATACACAATGCAGTTCTATTCTGCCATAAGAAAAGATGAAATAGTACCATTTGTCACAACATGGATGGATCTGGAGATTATATACTGAGTGAAATAAGTCAGAGAGAAAAATTTGTGAAACACATGATTTTACTGACATGTGGTTGTACAAAATAAATAGATTAACAATTTAAAAAACATTCCTTGCCCTGATAGCAAATTTATTTAGAAGAATAGTGGATGATGTGATATAAGTGTACTCCGCTCTGAAGACTCAGACCTTTTCTACAGTAAATTATTTCTGGTTACTGAATCTTTCCAAGGTGTTGGAAGAGAAAATTTCATAATTTCCAACTGACAGGGAATATGTGTATTGTGTTAAATCCGAGAGTACACAAAGATGAAGTACATGGTGTCAACCGTGACACATAATAGCAGACAAGTTCATTAAAACCTAACAAATAAATCTAAAACCTTCTTTCACTCTGGAGAAGAACATGTACAATGTTTTTTAGCGCAAATCAGACTGAAATTGATTGGCTCCAGTTTCAATCCAGTTTTCCACAAACAGGTGATATCTTCTGTATCCTAAGGAAATTTCCTCTTACCCAATGATGCAAATCAGAGCTGGTGGATCAATGTGACATTCAATACTTAAAGATGTACCTCGCTGAAAGAGTGCATATCACTGCAGGCTTAGCTGAGTGAAAACTTGATGGTGTCTATTGAACTGTCTAGCTATTCAACTTCAAAACCTGCTACAATAATGCAAATATTTGTGTCCACTCAGTGGACAGACTCTTTGACAGAACTTAACTCATTAAGTTTGTCTTCTACCTCCAGCCCAATCTGAAGCTGTTTTCAATAGATTACCTGCTTCCTGATGGAAAACTACATATTGACAATTCAAAGACATTTATCTTTTCAATTGTACTGGCGAAAACCTGAAGCTGGGGATTGACCTCCATTTATGATATTGAAGATGCATATGAATAGACTAGTTGTCTGATGAAGACTCTGAAGATGACCTGCTAATACAATCTACCTGAATTTTCTGTTTTCAATGCACATGACAGTACTTCTGCCATCAGGGTTCAAGTTAATAATTTGGACACTCTGTATGACCCCGGTAAAGCCTTCTTTAAAACCACTCTTGTTAGTATGGATCACTTGTCCAATTTATCTCTATGTAAACAGCACATTACATGCAATGTAACCACAATGTGAACTGACTGATTTTCATCTCCCCAGGGCAATGAAAGCTGCTTTGGCATTGCTGACATTTTTAAACATACAATTTGAACAGGTAAATTCATTGCACACTACCATGATTTGAAATGAGAAGCTGCATCACCCTGGCTCTTACTGCCTATACTTTTATAGGAATACAGATTCTATGACAGATGTAGAACTATGTTGAAAATTTATAATCCAAACTAAAATTTCTGGATGAATCTTCAGTCTAAGACGTGGGCTAATACAAACAAAGACAGTTATGTGTACATGGATTGAAAAAAAAATACTCTGTATGAAAAATACAGTAAAATATCCAAAGTGGGAATAGAGGAGCATTTAAATATTTGGCATTATAAAGTCAGGACAAATAATGAATATGCTCTTTATCTGTATAACCTAGGATCAGTGACAAACACAGATGCTTCCATAGCTGTTCATCTATTTTGTTGCTAATGAAAACCAAGGCTTTGTGTTGAGGATTTAAAACCAAAAAGTAATCTCTTGAAAACCATTGAAGGGTTGCTGTATTTGGCAAAGAAAATAGGTTTTAATTGGTTTCATTGACATCCAATCTATTGCTCATACAAAAACCACTAACCATATATTGCCTGACATGTGCGATGCTAAATCTTTGTTGATGCACTAGTTGGAGAATGAAAAGTGAGGAAAAACAGTTCTCAAAAAGATTATATCTGTGCCAAGATGGGTTAACTAGTGTTGTAAATAGGATGCAAGAAAAACTTCTTATTTCAGGGAAAATATGATCAAAGGTGTAAGACAGGAATTTAAATGGTTGAAAATTGTTTCCTGAATCTATCTCTGAATGGGCAGTAGAACTCGAAATTATGGACTCCTGAAGATCAATAGATGCCACATTTTCAAGGAACACATTAGCCAAGTGTGGGCTATGGGTTCAAAATGAAAAAGGCATTGAATGCAAGCTTATTGAATTCAGCATGTCTTTGGATGTTAACAACAACAACAACAAAAAACCACATGCCTCTGTACATTCAATACTATGGAGTTCAATCATGACAGCGGGAATTGGAGACATGAATATATAGGATGTGTTCAGTGGATTACAATAAAAGAACACCTTTTTGCTATCATTTGTAAAATACCACCAAGGCTGTTAGTCATGAAATCAATGAGGATATTCTTTGATGTATATTATTTCATTAGAATGATTGTGGTATAATGGCAATCAAGGCTACTTAGCTTGTTAGACTATGTTATACTTTTAAGTATGATATATATGGAAAAGAAGATGACTTCTACCAATTCAATCCAGAATGTAGAAGTAAGAAACACTGGAATGAAAATAAGTGAAATGGATAAACAGAAAATAATTACTGTGTGTTACACTTACATCCATTTGATATGTGAGAGAACTTTTTAAGCATTCCTAAGTTAGAACCTCATTTGATTTCTCCTGTGGTGTTCCACAGACTCCTTCAGTCCACTTCTTTCTTGTTCTAACAATTAGTTGTTGTTTTTTTAAAGTAAGATATAATTTCCTTAGAATAAATGGGATTGAATATGCCATTCAAATGACCAATATATCCAAACCTAAGTTTTTCTCACAATAAGGAAAAAACACACAAAATTAAACATGTAGGTTTATTGTTGAAATAAGATATATGATGCATTCTGCTCATATTTGTCAGCATACATTTTAATTCTTGTTTTGCTTAACAGCCTTGTTAGTCATTCTGTGATTCGAAGGAGGCTTCATCTTTTCTGGCATCTTTAAACGTGTGCAGTTTGGAAGTATACATGTTATTATTAGTTAAATGATACTTTGCTCTAAAGTGCTTATTGTTGAAATCTTGAACTGATGCAAATGATTGGGAAGCATTTCTCTTCCCAACTCTTCATTTTCCGTAAAAGATGGGGACAGTCCTGTTGAACGTTTGGATTTTGATAGCAGTATAACTAAAATGATGAAAGAAAGTTATTTACTGACATATAAAGAAAGATATGAGACCTAAAAGAATCAATAGAGAACCTAAGTTGTAAAATCTTATATATCAAGACCTTATGCACAGACATTGTCATCTATAAATTTACAGTGTTCACTAATTTCAAAAATTACTTACTGACTTCAGGATGTAAATTTACTAACAATTGCCCCCACTCCTCCCATACAATATAACTTAAAAAAATACTTATTGAAAATAGAAAATTAAATAATTTTTACTCAATTGAAAAATGAGTTGTCTATTTAAAGGACCAGTGAACACATTTTTTAATGTGTTTTCAACTTTTCTCATAATCCAGAATACCCACAACTTTTACATATTTTGAAATGAAATGAATTATTAACTTTATATAATGCTTACAAATGTATTTATAGACTTTATCCTATTAGAGGTAAAAAACTGAATTTTGCACTACCTTGCTGAACACAGAGACTGCCTTTTCTTATGCCAGAAAGTCAATGTAGGGAAGCAGATCTTTGAAAAGTCGTCTACTGTTTCCTAAATCCATAGAGGTTTAGCTGTCAAATTAAAATCATCATGCTTCCCATTTCAAATATTTTGAAAGGGGCTTTTCTTTCCAAAACTTCTTTCTTCAAAAGCTCTTCATCAATCACTGTGGAAGTTCCATTCTTATCCCACCAGATAGATTTGAATTGTGTGCTTTCAACTATTTTCCAAAGTTTTCTGGGAAAGTTCATAAAGCAAAAATCATTATCATCCTCTGGTTCAGAATCACAGTATTTGTAATTCAGTGCTCTTATCAAAGATCCTTCAGAGAGAGACAAAAAATGCATTTTCTTCAATCACAGACCTCAAGTCCATGTTCTCAGTGTATGAATGTTCTCGTGGTAAAAATGTGATGGAGTTTTCTGAACCTGTGGATTCTCCTTTAGAAGAAAGACTTTGATTGCCTAAAGAAAACGTGCCATTTCAAAACAACTTTTTTCACCTCCTATTCTCATCTGCATGGACTTGAGTACTGAAGCGTCAAATGTTGATCTGGCAGGCCTACCCGTGTAAATTCTAAACATCTTCAAAATGGATTTCTTCCTAAGCAGCCATGATATCACGAGACCTACTGGGCTCCTATCAATGACGTTTTATGTAACATGAGGGCATTTTTCCCCACATACATTTTATTCAGTTCAAATAAATCTACGCTGCTTATGCATATGTTCTTTTGTGCAAATTCTGATTGCCTCAAGTATTTTACTCCATACATTTGGGTGGTTCATTGAGTTAATGCCATTTCTTGCCTTTTATACACACATATTGTGAGATTGGTCACTGTAATAACAGTTCTAATGAATGGATAATGCACAAAGTGAGACAGGCACTTTATAAGAATTGTGGTATGTTGTACTTTATCCTGTATAAATGTTGTGTGTATTAAGGTCATGGATTTGTAAGTATAATTATTGATTGTAAAAAGCAACAGCATAGCTGATTGGAAAATAAAAATGGTATACTATATCTGTTTTCACATGCATGGCTTTGTAATCACCAAATATTTATTGCATTTTTACACAGACAATTCTCATGATAATCTCTTTGTGTTGTCTGCGTAAATAATTACATATACATATAATTATTTTTTAAAGGTGGAAACCTCTTTCAGGAGATCCTATCAGTGTTAAACAAACAGACAAGGGTAAGACAGTATATATCCTTCATTATATAAAATATAATCAATATATTTTAATAATTTTTGCGGTAGTACTCAAAAAAGGAATATATAATGTACAACTGGTCATTCCTTGGTGGTTTCTAAAGGATCCTGCTAATCCTAAGCCATTTTTGGTCATGTGATTGTGCCCTGGTGACATTGAACACCTCCTATAGTTCCTCGGTGCCTCCTAGTATCCCAGAGCTGGCCATGGTTTCTTGAGTACACCCTGGTGATCCTGACGTCCCTTGAGCTTTTGAGAAACCTTTGTATTTATGAGTGACTTTTAATGATCCTAATAGCACCTTTGTGGTCAAGAATGTTTCCTGGTGGTCTGAGTCTTCTCTGTGGTGTTGATCAAATCCTGGTTGTGTTGATCTTTCACTCGCAATTTTCAACCAGCCCTGTTTTGGTGTGTGACCTCAGAATTACTGAGAGTCGTAGGATTCTTTGGGTCTCCTGTATTTCCCAAGTCCCTCACGCTGGTCCTGAGGGACATCAGGTCATCATGACCTACTCCTGATGGTCTTGATATCAGCATGGTAATTCTTATTTCTGTTTGCATTTCTGGAGGGAATGTAGGATTGTCGTCATCACACCCTGGTGTGCCTATGCCCTCCCTGTGTATCTAGAATGTCCTCCAATTACCTAGTCAACCTAAGAGTGTCCTACATCCCAAAGTTACTCCTGTGCACAATGGTAATCATGAGTATACCATTTAAAGGGAGACGTGAATTGTTAGCTGCATTCAATTCTGTAAAGCTCAATCTTCAAAAAGTTATCAGTGGTTTTGTAATGATCATAGACTCTAAATAAAAACTGGGTCATGAGCCATAAAATAACTGAATCCTAATGATTATGTTAACAATTATGAGACTACTTCTGAATATGTAGTAGCACATTTTCATATCTAGGGATTTTAGACTAGGGATACTAAAGAATTTTGACCCGACAGTGATGTACATTTGCAAAATAAATCTTCATGGTCATTTACATTATTTCAGTGTAAGAGAGAAAATTTTAAGACAATTTCCCAACTCATGGTAAATATGGCTCTAATTAATTAGCCAAGGTGTGTCTGAAGGTAAAATACCCAACACCAAAAATGAAGTTATAAAAACACAGATGTTCACTGTACCTTAAAGAATAGGCCAGTACCTCTGCTGCTCTACTGTATGCCTGAAGTTCCTGTTATCTTCTTGTGTGTCCTAAGAGACAACTCTTGATGCCGAGCATAGCCTGGTGTTTCTCAGAGTGCAATGGCGGTTGAGAGCAAATCCTGCTTGTTTTCAGTGACACCAAACAAGTTCAAAGAGACTACTACTTACTGTTGGCACTTACTTGTAATCCTGTTATAGGTTCTGGGGTTTCTGATGAAAACCTTTTGGAACTGAGTACCTGATGCAAATCCTGTGTATTCCTCATTTGTTCTGAGCGTCAGCGGGTTGTCCTGGGTAGCAGACATGGTATTGATTTTCCCCCATGCTCACAGTATACTCCTAATATTTGTAGAATCCCTCCCATCGTTTGTGAACCTCCCAGTAGTACTGAGAGCACTGTGATGTCCTGAATGACTCTGGTAATGATGAGTGTCCCCTGTTTATTTTGAGGGTATCTTGGTAGTTTTTACAGAGGTTGATAGGCTTTTCACCCAATGGAGTTTTTGAAGGTATTCTGGTGTTCCCACACATTCCTGTTTCCTGCTGGTGACCCCAGATTCTCCAGGGAAAACTTTGTTTTGTGGTTCTGAGTATCTCTTGATCGCCGAGACACTCCCCTGGTGATCCACAGAGTTCCTTGGTGGTCTTGGGCATTCCTGCTTTGTTTTGAGTGATCCCTGAGGTCTGGATAGTGCTCTCTTTCACGTCAGCAATTTCTGGGTTTTTCAGTGTCCCTGAACACTTTAATACATTGGGATAGTTACATGGGTTTCCTGAAAATACCCCTGTGATCTTCTTAGGGTCATGGTTGTACCTACTCTTAAAACAATAATGATAGAGCACTGGATCCCTTCACTGCCTTGTGGTTCCTAATGCCCACTGATTGGGCTCATAGTTTACTTTTTTGCATTGTTGTTGTTGTTTTTGTTGCTAAGAACCCACTGTTGACACTCATTGATATTTTGAAGGGTTGCCACCTGGTGGATTTTAGGATTCACTGATACTTCTGATAGCTTTCAGATAGTTTCATGCACTCCAGAGTGTCTGTTGAAGTGTTCTGCATAACACAGAGTACTGCCTGGTGTCCATGTTCTCTAGGATGGTGCTAATCATCCTGCTGTAGCACTAATTGTTCAGAGCACCACCTGGATATCCTAAAAGCTCTCAAGTGGTCTTGTACCCTTCGTGCTTTTTCCTATTAAAGGACAGGTGTTTTTGAGGGCACTAATGTCATGCTGAACATTCCTAATATTCGTAATTATGCCGTCATGTTATGTGTTCAGTCCTGGTTGATTCTGGCACAACTGTCATGGCAGATCTACACTGTCTCTTGATGGGTCTCAGTATGCGTATTATCCTGAGAGAGCCTTGCTTGCCCTAATAACAGCATGCTTCGGCTGAGAGACCAGAAGTTGACCTCTGCACCTCAGTGCAGTGTTGACATGTCATGTAATTGTGATTAAGGCCTGGTGTGTCTCAGGGTCTTCTCATGGTCATAAAGTTCACCCAGTATTCTGAATACACCTCTGGATGTGATCAGTGAACCATCAGAAACCGGAATGTCATCAGGTAGTCTTCAATGAATCCTGATGGACCTGATATTTCTCTGTAGTCCTCAGTGACTGAAAGTGATCGTGGATGTGAGCAGCTTGTCAGTAGTGTCCACAGGCTGTACTGGGAGCCTAGTGAATGCCACGAGTGCCTTCTGTTTTCCCTGATAGCCCTCTGGTCAACTGGAGTACTCTTTTTGGATGTTTCAGGTGCCACTGTTTCTTTTGAATTACTCCAGGTGTTCCTGATCATTATCATTGTGAGTCCTCCTCAGGATCTGTCCTCCTGAGGATCATAATCCTGATGATGCTCACTATAGACCCCTGTTCATCCTTAAGATGTGTTAATTCTCAGTCCACTTTTGGTCTTCCTGACAAGGTATTTGGAGTTGAAGTGTTCCGTGGTATTTTTTTAGCACTGTAGACTTGTCCTGATAATTCTCTGAAAAATGTGAAAGACTGTGGTACTTCTGAGCACCTGCTGTTGTATCTAAATTCACAATGTGTCCAATGGGCAAACAGTGCTGTTTACTGATTGCTCTTTCCCAGAGATGATGCTTCCTACTTGTGCTGGTGCTCCCCCGCTCAATCTGCATTTCTTCTGCACTTCCGTGCTGAGTAATGTTGGTTTTGGGCACATATTCATCTCCTGTGTATCTCAGGCATTGGTACTCATTTCTGGTGCAAATTTAGTATTGCCTAGTATTCCTTGGTTCCCCTTTTGCTCCAGGACTGTGGTGGAAAAAAAAGATCTCAGCAGTCTTTGCACATGTTCACATAAATGTCTATGACCTGGGGTTTTTCATGGCCTTTTGGTATTTCTGATAACTGTCTAGTATTGCTCTGCAGGTTTTCCGGAGTTTCTGAACACCTTTTTTAAGCTCTTTTGCCTGTATATCAATAATCACATGGTATTTTTATTTTCACGATTCTGGACGAACAGTGAACAATTTTCCACAGTAGCTGTACCATTTTATGTTTCCATCAGAGACATGTTTGTGTTTCAGTTCTTCCACATCACATTGTCACCCACATTTGATGTTTTCTCTTTTCATTGATCACAGTGTTTTTAGGGTTTAACACAGTATCTTATTTTGCTATCGATTTCCCGTTCCCTGACTGTTAAAGTGTTAGTGTATTCAGATTTTCATAGCAAAATGTTATACAACGTGTTGTGAATAACAGAAGTGTATTTCTCACTGTCCTGAAAGTCCATGATGAACGTGCCATGGGCGTTGCTTTCTCATTAGGTTCTTGTTACAGGAACCTGCACAGCTTGCTGTGACACTGAGGGTGTCAGTAGGAAGGCCCAGCTTGGGCCGAACCACAGAGTTCGCTCTCTTCACAGACTCACTCGATGTTGTCTGCCCAGCACTGGATCCTTTATTTCATCCAGCGCCCTCCTGGCCAATCCCAGGGGAGGAATTGTGTGTGTCTCAATAATACAACTGTGACATCATCATCCCCTTTCCAGCTGGCTGTAATCATTGAATTGCCTTGACCCATTTCATGCCCAGAGACTTACCCATGACAGTCCTTCCCCTTCAGGTTCTGTTCTCCACCTGCACCATCATCTGTCCTCAGTAGAGCCAGGTTACTCATACTACACAGACCCTTGTGCCAGCGATAATGAATTTCCTAGAATCAACACGCCAGTTCAAAGAGGAGTAATGTCCTGACATGCAGTCTGTGTGAGCCCTGGCTCCAAAAAGTGCTCTGTCCAAAAGTGTACATGAATGAATATGAGCTCTCGATATGAAGAAGAAGGGGGCTCCTCATCACTGTTGGTGATTTTCAACAAAGCCACTTATCATACAAAACAAGTTTGGGTCAGGTTCTTGACAATTGATCTGCATTTGCTGAGTAGTGTCAAGGGGGTGCTGGTGCACAGAGAGGCAGGATACACATTTGTATGTTCCTCTGTCAGTTCTGACAGGCAGGACAAACTCCATGGGTTTGCCACCTTAATACTCTGATTCATGACTCTGAGCAAGCTGATTTCAGAAGTTAGATTTAATTAAGTAGAGCTCAGGTTTTTGAGAAAATCCATGAGAAAGAAAGGAAGGTGCACTTTCTTTGTGTGTGTCTCAATAGGTGGTACAGTGTATACTGTGGTTCTCCTTATACTACTTGTCAAATCACACTCTGAATTTTCCTGCCATCACATATTGGGTGTAACAAAGATGTAACAAAGAATTGGGAACCATGATAGATTCTCTGGCCACAAATAGATTCCCACATGCAAATGTGCAAAATGTCTGAGAAAAGAGTGAAAATTGGAAATGTTTCTTTAATTATGAAGATCAGAGTAGTAAAGAAACACACCCCACATGTGCAAAATATAAAAAAATTGAAAGAGAAAGAATTGCCATTGTAGGTCCAAAGTTATATGAAGAGAAAGGGAGAGGCTCAGCACATCCACAGCAATCTGAGTACCATGCAGGGTGTCATGTGGGGTCTCTGGTCCTGCTCCCCACATAAGAACGCAGGATATTGTGAGGCCAAAAAAGGAACACCAACTGAGTCATACATAGGGGAGTCATACCACTATATTCTCTCTGGTGGCCGTGTGAGACACACACAGTAGGATCCACAATATCTGCAGTCTTCCATTCAGTTTTCTGCCTACCAACCAACCAATCAATGCAGTCCCAGCATTTACATCAGTAGCTGATTGGCTAACCGGTTAAAGATGACGGCCAACTAATCAGAGTTGATGTTCATTCAGTAACCGAACCAGCATCTCCCCATTCAATACCGAGAGCCTGGAAACTACCTCTGGGACTCTGGTCCCTCCAGGGTCTCGCATCACAATCTAGGCGACAAGCATCTTCTTTGAGGGACCCTGTGCTGTATAACTATGGGCAGAAAGAAATAGTCTTAGGAACCAACAATGGCAAATCCCTTCCATCTGGGAGGATACATGCTAGTGTTTTGTCCTGGGAAAGGAGGGTTGCTGCCACTGGCAAAAATCCTGGTTTGTGGTACCAGACCTTTATTGCAGTGCTTGAGGTCCCATGGGTAGTTTCAACATGTAACAGAACAAGAGACCCCATACTAGGCCATAGAGAGAGCACATAGGTTTCCAACAAAATCATCCCCGCAAAGGGACCGCCATGTACCATAGTCACTTGCGGTGGCCACTCGGCCACCACCCCTGGTGTCACTTAAATCATGTGTCAAACCAACCCCCCACGGGGCTATCAGTCCCAACAATCGACCTTGGGGGCTTTTGACCCACCAGGGCCAATTCTATTGCTGCTGTTCCCCTGTTTTCCAGCATGTAGATGCTGGCAGCAAAATGTTTCCCTTTCTGCCATACCCTGCTGTAACAGAGTCTCCCTTGTGATAACCTGTAACTGAATGGGAGTGGCCATTGGATGTAGCAAAGCTTCTACTGGTGCAGGTCGTCCCTTCCGTGGTCTATCATTCAGGATTCTCAAGACAACCTATAGACGCAAATCCCTCTCATGCTTCAGGGGAGGGTGTTTTGACACCAAGAATCCTTGCTTCAAAAGGCCATTGTAGCTTTCAATCATGCTAGCTGCTTGTGGATTTTATTGGGTATGAAACTACCATTGTGCGTCCATCCTGGCAGCCCAGTGCCGCACTTCTTGCCCCGTAAAATGGGTACCCCTGTCACTTTCAATGACTTGGGGGCACCCATAGAGGGCACACAGTCATTTAGAAGCTAACACTGTATGCCTCTGATCCACAGGTGGATGCGGTGAAGCAAAGTTCAACCCCGTAGAAGTGTCCACTGCTGTGAATGCATACATTGCATTGCAGGCCTTAGGTAGGGGTCCAATGTAATCCACTTGCCAGCTAGTGAGGGACACCTTCCCTCGTGTAATCTGCTGTGTCAACCAGGGCAGCCTCTGCCTTTGGGGGCTATCCTGGGCACAGATGGCACAGTTATAGCAGGCATCTTCTATCTCCTGCCATTTCAAAGGCAGACCCCAGCCTCTGCACACCTGCCACATGGTTCAGCTTACAGTGTCCTGCAATTTCCTATGCACCAATGGGTCACATCAGTGGCAGGGTCCTATTCTAACCTTTGGACCCATGCTAGGGCATCTGCTTCATCTTTAACTGGGGACACTAAGGGGGAGTGACCTATGACATGTGTTAGGGTCATCTCTTTCTCTGCCCTAGGTTCCAGATGTCCTGCCTTATGGCCTGACTGCACAGTGGACGTTGTCCTACCAAAGAGTTTTGGTATTTCCTCAGAGGGAGCCACAAAGTTAGGGTCTGGAACACCGTGCAGCTGTCAGTATAAATAACTAAGGGTCCAGGCTTATGGCTGATTATCATCCACACAGCTCGTAGCTCAGCCCACTGGCTACTCTGGCCTGTCCCTCTATCAAACCAAATGGTGTCTGTTTTGAGCTGCACAGCAATAGCCATCTAAATGGCTGCAGCTTCCTGCTAGAACCATCAGTAAACCATGCATCTTCAGGTACTGGGTGCTGTCCTTCTCTGTAGGGCGAGGGCTCCAAGTCCAACTCTCTAGCCAGAGCACTTGGCTCACCTGGGCTACAAGATCCACAGGCCCCAGGACCTGTTGTAGCTCTAGCTCAAAGGGCTTGAAGTAAGGGTGCCATGTTGTTCTAAGTAGGCACCCCTCTTGGTGAAGCTGGTGGTCTGTGCCACGCCCACATTGGGTCCCTAGGTCCACATGTGGACCCACCCCTTTATGGGATAGGTTGTTCGAAACATCACCTGTTCCGTTCCTGTGATGGCTTCTGAGGCCACAATGGTTACCTACACAGCAGCCAGCTGTTTCTCTATTGGAGAGTAGCGGACTTCTGCTCCTTTCCACAATTGGGACCGAAGTCCCATTGGTGACCGGAGATGCACCTGCCATTGCGAGAGGCCCTAACTGCACCCCTCTTGGGTTACATGAACATCAAGTTCAAACGTGTGATCAGGGTCCACTACTTGCAGAGCCTGTGCCTGCTGCACTGCCCTTTTTGTGACAATGAAGTCCTGCTCTATAGCCTCTGTCCAATCCCATGAGGCCCCATTTTATCATGTTATACAAGGACATTGTCATTTGTACTAAATGAGGTAAAATCACCCACCAATTCTCCAGCATGCCCAAATGAGACCTCATTTAGCTGGGGAAAGGCTTGTATTTTGTCAATAACAGCCTCAGGTATTATAAGCCATTGCCTTATCCGACAAAACAACACCCAACAACTTGACAGATAAGCCATGGCCTTGGACATTTTCCTCATTCATTGCCCAGCCAGGTGGCAGAGAAGGAGCCAGGTGGCAGAGAAGGAGAAAGAGAATCAGATGTTAGTAAAATGTCATAATGAAACAAGGCCTCAGAGGACAGGTGATCCCACTGTGCCAAATCTTGGGCTACGAGCCCTTGGCAGATAGTGGGGCTGTGCACGTATCCTTATGGAAGGACGTGAAAAGTCCACTGCCGCCTGTCCCAAGTAAAAGCAAACTGCTCTTGACACTCAGGTGCAATGTCAATGGAGAAAAAAGCATTGGCCAAGTCCACTACATAGCAATACGTTCCCAGGCTGACAGTCAGATGATCCATCATATCGTGAATTGATGGCACTGCAGCATGCAAAGCTGGTGTTACCTTATTTAACTCCCTATAGTCCACAGTCATTCATCATGTTCCATTTGGCTTCTTGACAAGCATTACTGGGGAGTTAAAGGGAATATGCTTCTGTCTCACAATGTGCACCTTCTCCAATTCCAAAAGTATATGACCAATTCCCTCCTGTCCTCCTGGAAGATGGTTCAGTCGCACTGTAGTCACAGGCCAGGGCTGTGGCAACACTTGAGGAGGGTGGTCAGAATTTCCAGGTGTCACTGCATTTACCTCCTGGATCTCGAGACGGAACTCCTCAACCAACATCTATAAACTGAAGCCACATAGTATGTCCACCCCTAGAATATATTCTGAAACGGAGGAGACATACACTCCAGTGGGGGTGGGGAGCCTTCCTATACCCAAAGGTAAGGAAAGAGCATTTCCATCAAAATCTTTCCCCCGTAGACATTAAGGCAGATTGCTGGTCTTGGAAACAGTTCTCAGTTCCCATAAACAAGATTGCAGTATTTGCCAGTGTCAACTAGGGCTGAAACTCTCTGCACATCAGAAGGGGACCAATGTATGGACAGTTCCATGTGTGGCCTCTGGTCTCCACTTGTGTCTTCTGATGGGGTACCTTGGCCTCACCTCAAATCAAGCTGAAAGTGTTGGCCTCAAGTGGCAGCATGAAGTCCTGGAGGGACATGGGCTGTGCTTTACCAGACTGCTCCTTTAGGCTTTGCTGGAATTGCTGTTCTGGACGCAACTATTTCAATCATTCCAACAAGACTACATTGGTTGTCGGTCTATTTTTTCCCAATCAAACCCTGCTGCCATGAGATCACGACACATCTGTGTGCTTGTTACTCTCTGAGGCCTGTGACCTCGTCCCTTTACTTCTGATTTGGGCTTCCAGGTCTTAGCTTCTCAGACCTCCTGTCTTAACTTCCTTTGCCACTGGCTTTCAACATCACCTAGGGTGGCCATGGCAATTGTAACTTCAATGAACCATCGCCCCACATAGGACATAAGAATGGCAACCAAGGATCCAAAAGCACTAGCAGGGGCAATAACCAAAACCAGATCTCTCATGCTAGTTGTAAAACACTTATCATGCAGTCCCGCATATTAGGGTTGAACATAACATGTCTCATACCTGTTTCCGGGATGATTGAGTAAGTTGACTAGATAATTCCTAGTTATTCACAGTGTCTGGCAGCTCGCCAGGTTCTCCCCAAACTGTGCTTACTGCAGCAGTGAGCCACTCCATTAGAATATGGTTGCCCTGCTCTTGACATTCCAATCTATGTCAAGATTGGAGGGCCAATCTATGGCAAATCTGTAACCTTTGTTGCAGGAATGGATGCCTCTTCATGGAGGCTAGCTTTTTAATTTTGCCTGGGAAGCAGAAAATGCTGTCTGCCCCATCATCCCATAAATGTAGTAGCCAAGCTGAGATGGCTCTCCAGGGTGCTGTCAGCACCACCTCCCCAGCCTCTGCAGCCCAGTGAGAGTGTACGTTTTGTAGGTTATGTACTCAGTCACAGCTGGGTTACCGTGTGCATGACCCTGGGGCCCAAAGGATGCTCATGCTTTACCTTTTGTTTCAAGAAGGGCCAAGCGTGAGGGTTTGGAGCTACATTGTCACCACTCACATCGCCCGCCTCTGCCTCAGAGTCTCCACTGTGGGGTTCCTCCTCTAACAAGTGGACCTGAGCTTCCAGCACATTCCACAGGGTTGCCTGGTCCTGCACCTGGGCTATTCCAGCAAGGGCTTCCTCTGAGTTATGATGCACAGTGGTGAGAACCTCCTCCAACCAGTGGTCCTGAGCTTCTGGCACATCCACCCAGGGCTGCTGATTCAGCACCTGACCTATTTCATTAAGTGTGTCCTCCATGTTACCACAAAGGCGGTGAGTAACATCTAGCCCACATGGCCGGCTGTACCCTTCGCCTCCTCCAGCAACCACTCAACCAGAACCTGCAGGGCCCTCTCCCCATAGGCCAGAGAGCCATTCAAGTCCCCCCAACCATTCTCGGTTGTCCAACTTCTGAGAACAGTGGCTCCCATGTACCACACACTGTGTGGGGGCCACATGTCCTCCTGCCCAGAGTCAGATGCCATTTCTACCTAACTGGAATCCTGCTCGTCATGCCTGGCATCCGATTGAGTGGAGGCCTCAGTGCAAGATGTCTGCAATCCTTGGTGCAGAAGGCAGGAACAGATTACAAAAGATAGGGAACACTTTCTATGACCAAGAGGGTAGTGTACCATCTGGAGGCTCTATTCTCCCAGGCAGACCACGTCTCCTGTTCCCCGAAGAGCTCCTCACAGGCCTCTTGTATCTGACCCTTCACATGCACAAATGTTCCGCCATCCTTTGGAAAGCTTTCCCTGGCACCATACCCTGCTCAATGTGCCAATTGTCTTACAGGGTGTCACCGGGGGTCCTGCTCCCCAAAGAAGAAGGCAGGATATGGTGAGGCCAAAAAGGAACACCAACATAGCCATTAATAAGGGAGTAATTCCACTATATTCTTGCTTTGGCCGTGGGAGACACACACAGTAGAATTCACAATATCTGCAGTTGGCCATTCGGTTCTCTCCTGCCAACCAATGCACCAATCAATGCAATCATGGCAGTTACATAACTAGTCAATTGGCTAACCAGTTACAGATAGTGACCAAGCAATCACAGTTCATAGCCATTCACGAGCCAAGCCAGTACCCGCTCATGAAAGGCTGAGAGCCTGGAAACTTCTTTGTAGGACTCTGACTCCACATTGAGGTTGACCCGGGTCCAGATGGTAGGTACTTTATTATAGCCTCAGTCTGAACTCTGGAAGAAACCACTACCCTTAACCCGGCTCTCTGACCATTCCTTCATTTCCACTTGAAGGAAATGTCTATGCTCACAAGTGAGTAGGCCCATCAAGTTTTGTTGAAGAGACTTATCTCCATGTGTAATTATTCTGTCCCCTTCAAATCATGTTGAATGAAATCTGTGAAAAATCCTTTCCAATATCAGTACTCTTCCTGTAAAAGTATAATCTAGGCCATCAGGCAAAAATCCACCACCACACTTTTTTCAAACAAGGACCATTCTCCCATTTGGAACAAAATTTCTGTGACAGTGTGTAATGTTTTTATAGCTGAGGAATTTTCTCATGTAGCCGAAAGGGTCTAAGAGGCAGGAGCATCAGACTATTAGAGGACTTGTGATTTCTCAGAGCTGTCCTACTAAAAGAAGCCTTCTATTGCTTTGGTAAAATGCACACAACCTGTTTGTCATTAGAAAAATGGAAAATTACAATTCAGTCATGGTACAATGACAAAAATATTGTGCAATCATCCTTCGAGGTAATATTATACCATTTATCTGATTCCAAACAATTCATGCCATTGCCACCAATGCCATTGAGCTTTCACTTCCCATTCTCCACTCATCTTGGCTCCTGGCAAACACTGACCTGCCTTCATTTACTATGCATTTGACTATAGTAGTTCTGTTATGTAAATGGAGTAACACCACAGGTGGGCTTCTGAAGCGAGCTTCTTTCACTTTCTAAGGTCTCAAGATTCATCCTTGTCTAAGCCACTATCAGTAATTCCTTCATCATTATGCCAGTAGAGATATTTCATTTTACACATATACTGCCTTTGCTAATTTATTCATCAATTGATGTGATATTGAGTTTCTACATTTTTACTATTATCTATAGTGCACCTCTGGATTCAGTTTAGAAGTTTCTATGCACCTGTTTTGAACTCTTTTTTCCATATATCAATGGTGATATGATATTTTCATTTTCAACACACTGGACAAACAGCGAACTATTTTACACAATAGCGATATCATTCTATATCTCCACCGGAGACATGTGAGTGTTCCAGTTCTTCCACATCATTGTCCACCACATGTGATGTGGTCTCTTCTGGTTGATCACACCATTCTTGAGGCTAACATATTATCTTATTGTGCTATCGATTTCCGCTTCCCTGACTGGTAAAGTATTAGTGTGTTAGATATTCATAGCAAAATATTATAGACTGTGTGGCTTCAATAACAGAAGTGTACATCTCACAGTCCTGAAAGTCCAAGAAGAAGGTGCCATGAACGTTGCTTTCTCAGGAGGGTCTTGTAACAGGAAACTACTCAGCAGTGTCTGATGTTGAGTGTGTCAGTAGGAATGCCCAACTTGAGCAAAACCACAGACTTCCATCTTTTGAAAACCTCACTCTCTGTTGTCTGCCTGGCACTGGAGATTAATCCCCATTCAGCATGAATTCAAAACTTGATGGACCTACTCACCTGTGAGCATAGACTTTTCCTTGGAGTGGAAATGAAGAATTGGTCAGAGATTTGGGACAAGTGTTGTGGGGTCTTCCAGGGTGCAGGCCTGAGCTATAATGAAGGACATGCCATCTGGACCAGGGTCAACCTCAGTGTGGAGTCGGAGTCCCAGAGAGCAGTTTCCAGGCTTTTGGCCTTTCGTGAGGAGGTGGAAACAATCCCATCTCAAGTTCCGTGTGTTTCACTGTGATCCAACTGTGACATCATTGTCATATCATCAGGTGGTCACAGCCACAGAAGTGCCCTGGCCAATTTCCTTATCAGAGACATAGCCAGACAGTCTTCCCTTTCAAGCCCTGGGCTTCCTGTGCAACATCTTCTGTGCTCCATAGATCCAGCTTACTCATAATACAATGGTCTTTTGACCCAGCGTAATGAATGCCTAGAAATATCCGTGCCATTTCAAAGAGAAGCGATGTTCTGACATGGAATCTCTGTGAGACCTGGCTTCAAAAATTGCTCCATCCCATAGTGTTCAGGAATGAATGTGAGCTCCAGAAATGAAGTAGAAGGGGACTTTCCCTCCCTGTTGGTATTTTCAACAATGAACACATATCATACCTAACTGATTTAAGAATCAAGTTCATGACAATTGATGCACATTTCCTGACTATTTTCGAGAAAGGCATAGTAGAGATCTGCGTGGTCCCATATCAGTTCAGATACTCATGATGGGCTTCATGGGTCGGCCACGTGAATATGCTGATACAAGCCTCTCAGCTGGCTGATTTCAGAGTGTTGGATTTAATTCAATAAAGGTCATGTTTGAAGAAAATATCTAAGAAAGAAGGGAGGGTCCATTTTCTCTGAGTTTTGGCTCAGTAATAGGCACAGTATACACTATGGTTCCCCTTATTCTACTTATCAAATCACACTCTAAATTTTCCTGGGAGGACATTGTCTCCCATCACCTATTGGGTGATGTAACAAAGAATTGGAAGCCACGATCAATTCTCTGGCCACAAATAGATTCCCATATGCAAAACATACAGGCTCTCTGAGTAAAAGTGTGAAAATTGGAAATGTTGCCTTAATTATGAAGATTGGAGTATTAAAGAAACACACCCAACATGCACAAAATGTAAAAGATGAAACAGATAGACTTGATGTAGGAGGCCGCAAATTATAGGGAATAGAATGGAAGAGGCACAGCAGACCCACAGCAATCTGAGTTTTAGCCTGGTCCAGATTGCAGGTCCTTCAGTATAACCCAGTCGCAACCCTAGGAGAGACCACAGCCCTTGACCTGGCTCTCTGACCAATCCTTCCTTTCCACTCCAAGGAAATGTCTTGGCTTACAGGTGAGTAGGCCCATCGTGTTTTGTTGTAGCGACTTCTTTCCATGTGTAATTATTCTGTCCCTTTCAATTCACATTGAATTAAATATGTGAAAACTCCTTTCGAAAACCAGAGCTCTTTCTGTAAAAATGAAATCAACTCCATGAGGCAAATATCCACCACCGCACTTATTTCTAAGAAGGGCCCTTCTCCCATTTGTACCAAAAGTTCAGTGGCTGTGTTTAATGATATTTATAACTGAGAACCTTTCTCATGTAGACAATAGGGTCTATTAGGCAGGACCATCAGAGTATTGCAGGTCTTATGAGTTATCAGAGGTGTCCTACTAGGAATAATTCTTAGATTGTATTGGTAAAATGCACACAACAAGTTTGCCATTGGGAAAATTGAAAATTACAATGCAATCATGCCAAGTGCCAAGAACATTGTGCTATCGTCAATCAAGGAGATCTATGCCATTTATCTGAATTCAAACAATCAATAGAAACACCATGCTGTGGCGTTTTCATTTCCCAATCTCTCATCTTAGACCATGCCAAACACTGACCTGCCTTCTTTCCCTATGCATTTGACTATTGTGGTTCTGTTATGTAAATGGAGTAACACCATAGATGGCCTTCTGAAGCTAGATTCTTTCCCTTGTCAAGGTCTCAAGATTCATCCTTGTCATAGCCACTGTCAGACTTCCTTCATCATTATGTCTGTCCAGATATTTCATTTTATACGAAAAGCACCTTTCCTAATTTTGTCATCAGTTGGTGTGATATTGAGTTTCTACATTTTTGCTATTATCTATAGTGCATCTCTGAATTCAGTTTAGGAATTTCTGTGCACCTGATTTAAACTCTTTTTTTCTATATATCAATGGTGATATGATATTTTCATTTTTAACATACTGGACAATAGCAAACTTTGTTCCAGAACAGCCATCTCATTCTATGTCTTCACCGGAGTCATGTGAGTATTCCAGTTCTTGCACATGATATTGTCAACCATATGTGATGTTTTCTCTTCTGGTTGATAACATTGATAACACCATTGATGAGGGTGTAACATATTTTCTTATTGTGCTATCAACTTCTCCTTGTTTGACTGGTAAAATGCTAGTGTATTCATATTTTCATGGCAAAATATTACAGACTGTGTGGCTTCAATAACAGAAGTGTATATCTCACAATCCTGAAAGTCCAAGATGAAGGTGCCAAGAGAGTTGCTTTCTCAGGAGGGGCTTTTAACAGGTACCTGCTCAGCAGGGTCTGACCCTGAGGGTGTCAATAGGAAGGCCCAGCATGATCAGAACCAAAGAGCTTGCTATTCTCACAGACTACCTCTCTGTTGTCTTCCTGGCACTGGAGTTTTATCCCCATTCAGCACCCTCTAGGCCTATCCCATCACAGGATCCGCATGTATCACAATGATACAAGTGCGAATACATTGTCCCATCACCAGGAGGTTGCAGCCACAGAAGAGCCCTGGCCTATTTCTTACCAGAAACATTCATGACAGTCCTCCCCATTGAGCCTTGTGCTACACCGGCACCATCCGCTGTGCTCTGCAAAGCCAGCTTACTCATACTACAGAGGCACTTGGACACAGAGATAATGACTTTCCTAGAATCACTGTGCCAGTTCAAAGAGGAGCAGTATTACCACATGCAGTCGGTGTGAGCCCTGGCTCCAAAAACTGCTCCATCCAAGGGTGTTCAGGAATGAATGTCAGCTCCGGAAATGAAGCAGAAGAGAGCTTCTCATCTCAGTTGCTGATTTTCAACAACAACAACAAAAAAATGTGGAAACACAATATCACATCAACTGATGTATAAATAGCAAAGGTAGTATACATATAAAAGGAAATATCTCTATAGCAATGATGATGAAGTGGCTATGAAAGGGATGAATCTTGAGACCTTGACAAGTGAAGGAAGCTGGCTTCAGAAGGCCTCATAGGGTGTTAATCGATTTGCATAACACAATTACAATTGTCAAATTAATAGGGAAAGAAGGCAGGTCAGTGTTTGCCACTGCCCAAGATGAGGGGAGAATGGGAAGTGAAAGCTCCATGTCATGGTATTTATGTTGATTGTTTGGAATCAGAATATTGGTACAATATAGCCTTGATTGATGACACCACAAGGTTCTTGGCCTTTCAGAATGACTGATTTGTAGTTTTCAATTTTTCCCAATGGCAAACAGGATTGTGTGCATTTTAACAAAAGAATGTAAGGGTTATTCCTAGCAGGACACCGCTCATAAACCATAAGTCCTCTAACATTCTTAAGGTCTTGCCTACCAAATTCTTTTTGATACATGACAAAGGTTCTGAGTTTAAAAATCATTAAACACTGCCACTGAAATTTTGATACAAATGGGAGAAGGACCCTTCTTAGAAAAAAGTGTGTTGGAGGACACTTGGCTCATGGGATTGATCACAGTATTATATAGAGAAAACTATTTTCCGAAAGGAGTATTTACAGATTTCAAACACTCTGAAATGAAAGAGACAGATACAGAACACATGGAAATAAGTCTCTACCACAAAAATTTTAGAGACTACCCCCTATGAGTATAGACACTTCATTGGAGTGGAAAAGAAGCATTGGTCAGAAGGAAGGGTCAAAGACAGTGGTCTCTCATTCAGGTCCTAGAGGTTATAGTGAAGGACATGCAGTCTAGACCAGAATAAATCTCAGATTGCTACGGGTCTGCTGTGCCTCTCCCATTCTCTTCCATATAACTTAGAGCCTCTTATGACATGCCTACCTATTTCATCTTTTACATTTGGTACATGTTTAGTGTGTTTCTGTAATACTCCAATCTTCCTAATTGAGGAAACATTGCCAACATTCACTCTTTCCCTGAGAGAGTCTGTACATTTTGTATGTGAGAAACTATGTGTGGTCAGATAACCTATCGTGACTTCCAATTCTTTGTTAAATCGCCTGCTAAGTAGTGGCAGAGAGCATCATACCTAGAGAAACTCAATGTCCTTTGACAAGTAGAATAAGGAGAACTACAGTATACACTGAGCCACCTACTGAGCCAACACGCCAAGAAGGTGGACCTTCCATTCTTCTTAGGTATTTTCAGGAAAACCTGATCTCTATTGAATTAAATCCAACCAATTCAAATAGGCTGTTTTATAGGCATGAATTGGAGTATTCAGATGTTAGTCCCAGAAGCCATTCCTGCATGTCAGAAGTGACATAGGAACATACAAATATGCATCCTGCCTCTCTGTGTACCAACACTCCCTTGACAGTACTCGGCAATGTGTAAGGCTATCAAGAACCTGATGCCCAAATTTGCTAGGTATGAAAAGTGATTATTATTGAAAATCACCAACAGAGAATAGAAGACCCGATCTGCTTCTTATCTAAAGCTCACAGTCATCAGGTACCTCTCTTTGATTCAGCAATTTGGAGCCAGCACTCACACCAACTGCATATCAGTGACTGTGCTTCTTTGAAGTGGCAAGGTGAATCCTAGCAAGTCATTATGGCTGGGCCTAAGGGCCTCTGAAGTATGAGAAAGATGGCTCTATGGAGCACAGAGAATGGTCCAGGTGGAGTCAGGGCTCAAAGTGGAAAGACTATCATGGATAAGACGCTGAGCAGGAAATGAGCTAAGGCACCTCTGTGGCTGTGGCCTCCTGGAGAGGGGATGAAGATGTCACAGTTGTATTATTGTGACATGTGCGGATATGATACATGATTGGCCAGGCTGGTGCTGGCCAAGAAATAATGCTCCAGTGCTGGTCAGAAAACCGAGTGTGAGTTTTTGAGTAGAGAGACCTCTGTGGTTTTGCACAGGCTGTTTCTTCCTCCTGACACTCTCAGCGTCAGACCCTGCCAAGCAGTTTCTTATTATAAGAACCTCCTGAGAAAGCATCACTCATGGCACCTTCATCTTGGACTATCAGGAAGGTGACAGATACACTACTGTTATTGAAGCCACAGAGTCTATAACATGTTGCTATGAAAATCTGAAACTTTAACAGTCAGGGACGGGGAAATCGAAGGCACGATGTGACAGGATGCTTCACCATCAAGAATGCTGTGATCAACCAAAAGAGAAAAGATCACATGTGCGTTGACAATGTGATGTGGAACAACTGGAACACTCACATGTTTCTGGTGGAAATATAGAATGATATAGCTACGGTGGAATATAGTACACAATTTGTCCACTATGTTGAGAATGAAAATATCATGTGACCGTTGATATAAAGACAAATGTGTTTCAAACAGATGCCCAGAAACTCCTGAACAGAATTCAGAGCTGCACTGCAGATAATAGCGAAAATGTAGAAACACAATATCACTTCAACTGATGAATTCGTTAGCAAAGGTGGTATATCTATAAAATGAGATATCATGCACTAATAAAGATGACAGAAATCCAGAAATAGGCTGCAACAAGAAAGTGTCTTGAGACCTAGGCAAGAGAAAGAAGCTAGCTGCAGATGGCCACATATGGTGTTACTCCACTAACATAACAGAACAATAGTCAAATTCATAGGGAAAGAAGGCAGGTCAGTGTTTGCCAGGTCCCAAGTTTAGGAGAGAATGGGAAGTGAAAGTTCCACAGCATGAGGTTTCTATTGAGTGTTTGGAATCAGATAAATGGCATTAGAGAGCAATGTTTGAGGAAATCACAATGTTTTGGCATATTACACAACTGAATTGTACTTTTAATAGGTGTAATGGCAAACTGGTTGTGTGAATTTTACCAAAACATGTAAGGGATATACCCAGTATGGCACCTCTCATCAACCATAAGTCTTGTAATATCGTCATGGCCCTGCCTCCTGGACAATTTTGGCTACATGAGAAAGTTCCTCAGTTATATAAACAAACACTGTCAGTGAAATTTTGGTCCAAATGGAAGAAGTGCCCTTGTTATACATAAGTGTGGTGGTGGATATTTGCCCGATCAAGTAGATTATAATTTTATACAGAGAGCACTGATTTTGGAAAGGAGGTTACACAAATTTCATTCACTGTGAATTGAAAGGGACAGAATCATCACACATTGAAATAAGTTTCTAAAGGAAAATGTGATCGGCCTACTCACCTGTGAGCATAGATATTCCTTGGAGTGGAAAGGAAGGTATTTTCAGAGAGTCAGGTCAATGGATGTGGTATCTGGCTAGGTTCAAGCCTGGGCTACACTGAAGGACCTGCAGTATAGTTCAGGCTAAAACTCCGATTGCTGTGGGTCTGCTGTGCCTCTCCCATTCTCTTCGATGTAACTTAGGGTCTCCTAAGTCATGCCTATATGTTTCATCTTTTACGTTTTGCACATGTTAGGTGTGTTTCTTTAATACTCTGATCTTCGTAATTGAGGAAACATTGCCAATTTTCACTCTTTTACTCAGAGAGTCTATACATTTTACAAGAGGGAATCTATTTTTGGTCAGATAATGTATCATGACTTCCAATTCTTTTTACATCACCTGCTAATTTTGTTTCAGAGAGTGTCTTCCGCAGAGAAATCAGTGTCCTTAGACAAGCAGAATTAGGAGAACTACAGTATATAAGGACCAGCTACAGAGGCAACACACAAAGAAAGTGGACCTTCCTTTCTTTCTTAGGTAATTCCTGGCAAACCTGACCTCTACTGAATTACATCCAACCTTGAGAAATCTACCAGTTGTTAGGCAAGTATCGGGGTAATCAGTTGGCAGACACAAGTGGCATATATTGCCTCTCAGAACTGACAGAGCAACATGCAAATGTGTATCCTGCCTCTCTGTGTACCAACACTCCTTTGACAGTACTAATTAAATGTGGATGACTATCAAGAAATTGAGGCCCAAACTTGCTGGGTATAAAAAGTGGTTACTGTTAAAAATCAACAACAGGGACTAAAAGACCCGATCTACTTCTTATCTGGAGCTCACATTGATACGGTACCACTATTTGATGCAGCACTTTTTGGAGCCAGTGCTCACAGCAACTGAACGTCAGTTGTTGATCCTCTTTGAAGTGGCAAGATGTTTCCTGGCCAGTCATTATGCATGACCACAAGGGCCTCTGTAGTATGAGAAAGATGGCTCTACAGAGCACAGATAATGGTGCAGGTGGAGTCAGGGCTCAAATGGGAAGCACTCTTGTGGATAAGTCTCTGGGCAGAAAATGGTCCAAGGCACCTCTGTGGCTTTGGCCTCCTGGAGATTTGATGATGATGTCACAGTTGTATTATTTTGACTAATGTAGATAATGATATGTGAGTAGCCAGGCGGGTGTTGGCCTCCAGTGCTAGGCAGACAACAGAGTGTGAATCTGTGAGGAGAGCAACCTCTGTGGTTCTGCTGTGGCTGGGGTTTCCAGATGAACCATCAGCGTCAGACACTGCTGAACAGTTTCCTGTTACAAGACCCTCCTGAGAAAGCAACGGTCTAGCTCCTTCATCTTGGACTTTCAGGATGGTGAGAAACACAATTCTGTTTTGGAGCCACAAAGTCTATAACATTTTGATATGAAAATTGGACACTTTATCAGTCTTAGAGGGAAAATCAAAGCAAAATGAGACAACATGTTACTCCTTCAAGAATGTTGTCATCAACCAAAGAGAAAAGATCACAAGTGCGTTGACAATGTGCTGAGGAAGAACTGGAACACTCACATGTCTCTGCTGGATACATAAAATGATATAGTTACCATGTAAAACAGTTGGCTATTTGTCCAGTATGTTGAAAATGAAAATACAACATGACCATTGATATGTAAAAAATAGTGTTTAAAATGGATATCCGGACTCTTCTAAACAGAATTTGGACTACTCTGTAGATAATGACAAAAATTTAGAAACACAATATCAGGGCAACTGATGAATGCATTAGCAAAGTTGTATATGTATAAAATGAAAGAAGACATTGTCAGAAAGGTGACAGAAGTCCTGATAGTGGCCACCTCAAGAAAGTATCTTGAGAAATATGTAAGAGAAAGAAGCTAGCATCCCAAGGTCACGTACACTGTCTGTCCATTAAGATAATAGAACAACAGTGTCAAATTCATAGGGAAAGAAGGCAGGTCAGTGTTTGCCAGGGCACAAGGTGTGGGGCATCATGGATGGGAAGTGGTAGTTTCATCGCTTGTGTTTGTATTGATTGCTTGTAATCAGGAAAATGGTATTAGACCATAGGATTGAGGAAAACACAATGCTATTGGCATGTTACAAAGCTGAATTGTATTTTTCAAAGGTTCCAATGGTAAACTGGTTGTGTGAATTTTACCAAAACAATGTAAGGGATAATCCCAGTAGGGCACCTATCATGCACCACAAATCCTCTAATGTTGTGATGTCCCTGCCTGCTAGACCCTTTGTGCTACATAAGAAAACACCTCAGTTCAAAATACAAACACTGCCAGTGAAATTTAGATGTCAATGGGAGAAGTTCCATTTCTATAAATAAGTGTGTTGGTGGATACTTGCCTGATGGAGTACATTACCATTGGACAGAGAGAGAACTGAATATGAAAAGGAATTTTCACAGATTTCATTCACTGTGAATTGAAAGGGAGAGAATCATTATAAATTGAAAGAAGTCTATGAAAAACAATGTGATAGACATCCTCACCTGTGAGAATAGATATTTCCTTCGAGTGGGAAGGAAGGATTGGGCAGAGAGCCGGGGCAATGGCTGTGGTCTCTTGCGGGGTTCAAGCCTGGGCTCTCCTGAGGGACCTGGAGTCTAAATCACGCTAAAAGTCAGAATTCTGTGGATCTGCTCTGCCTCTCCCATTCTCTTCCATGTTACTGAAGGCCTCCTATGGCATGTCTCTCTGTTTCATCTTTACAATTTGTGCATGTCGTGTGTGTTACTTTAATATCCAGATCTTTTTTTTTCATTCCATTAAAAAAAAATTAAACGAACTTTTAAACATATGATTGATTTCTAAATGTATAAGCATTTTGCACTTACTCCGTCTACCACCACAGTTGCCTTCTCTTACTTTCAAATTTTGTATCTGTTCTCTTAAACTTAACATTTAAATATCATCTTTATGGTCTCAGTTCAGATTTTGATGTATTTTTTATTAGTTTCAGGTGCAAAAGACAAAGTAATACTTAGACGTTTATCTTTTATATCCCTCACAGTATGTGAACACTCCTCCCCTTATCCACTATCCTTCTGACATCACACAGAGCCATTATATTTCCACTGTCTCTATTCCTAATGCTGTACTCCGCTTCTTGTAAGTACATACATATACACATACATACATATATACATATATGTATATATACATACATATACATACAAATTTGAGGTTGACATTCATTATTGTTCAGCTTCAGCTTCATGTGTGCAATGCAGTGATCAGGCATCTATATCATCCCTGAGGTGTTCTCCCTAAAGAGACAAGTGTCCATTGGATACCCTACAAAATCTTCACAACATATTGATTACATTCCCCAAATTAATTTTCAAAACCCTGTGGACATCTTTTGGTTACTGACTGTTTTCCAATCCCCTCACTTTCCCCCTTATCCCCACCCCCTTCCCATCCAGCAACCTCAGTTTTTTCTCTGTCTCCAAAACTGTTTCTGATTAGTTTATTCACTTACTCTTTCTTTAGATTCTGCATGTAAGTGAGATTATACGGTATTTGTCTTTCCCTGTCTGACCTATTTCACTTAACATAATGTTCTCTAGGTCCATCCATGTTGTTGCAAATGGTAAGATTTATTTCTTCTTTATGGCTGGGTAATACTCCATTGTATAATGTACCACAGTTTGTTAATCCGGTCATCTACCCATGGGCATTTTGGTTGTTTCCCTGTATTGGCTATTGTGTATAGTGCTGCAATAAACATAGGAGTGCATAAAGTGTTTGGAATTAGAGTTTTGGATTTCTCCGGATAGATACCTAGGAGTGTAATTGCTGGATCATAAGGTAGTTCCATTTTCAGATTTTTGAAATAACTCCATACTGTTTTCCATAGTCGCTGCAACAATCTGCAATCCCACCAACAGTGCACAAGGGTTTCCTTTTCTCCACATCCATGCCAACACTGGTTGTTTGTTGATTTATTGATGATAGCCATTTTTACTGGGGTGAGGTGGTATCTCATTGTGGTTTTTATTTGCATTTCTCTAATGATTAGTGACTTTGAGCATTTTTTCATGTCTGACATCTGTATGTCCTTTTTAGAAAAATGTCTCTTCATGTCCTCTGCCCATTTTTTAATTGGGTTGTTTGTTTTTTTGGAGTTGAGTTGAGTGAGTTTTTTATAAATTTGGGATATTAACCCCTTATCAGGTATGTCATTGGCAAATATCTTTTCTCATTCAGTAGGGTCCCTTTTTGTTTTATTGATGGTTTCCTTTGCTGTGAAAAAATCTTTTTACTTTGATGTGATCCCACATGTTTATTTTTTTCTCTTACTTCCCTTACGTGAGGAGATGTATCAGTAAAAATCTTACCCCGGGTAATGTCTGTGAAGTTGCTTTCTATGTTTTCATCTAAGAATTTTATGGTTTCAGATCTTACAGAAGTCTTTAAGCCATTTTGAATTTATTTTTCTATATGATGTCAGGAGGTGGTCCATCTTCATTTTTTTGCATGTGTCTGTCCAGGTTTCCCAGCACCATTTATTGAATAGACTGTCTTTACCCTACCATACACTATTGCTTCCATTGTCATATTTTAAATGGCCATATAGGCATGGATTTAATTCGGGACTCTCTATTCTGTTCAATTGATCTATGTATCTGTTTTTATGCCAATACCATGCTGTTTTGATTACAGTAGGCCTTGTAGTATAATTTGATGTCAGGTATTGTTATACCTCCCACTTTGTTCTTATTTCTCAAGATTGTTGAGGCTATCCGGGGACTTTTATGGTTCCATATAAATTTTAGAATTATATGTTCTATTTCTGTGAAAAATGTCATTGGTAGTTTGATAGGAATTGTGTTGAATATATACATTGCCTTAGGCAGTATGGACATTTTAACTATATTATTTCTTCCTATCCATGAACATGGTGTGTGTTTCCATCTATTTGTATCTTCTTTCATTTATTTCCTCAGTGTCTTATAATTTTCTGAGTACAGATCTTTTACTTCTTTTGTTAAATTTATTCCCAGGTATTTTATAGTCTTTGAAGCAACTGTGAATGGTATTGTTGTTTTTAATTTCTCCTTCTGATGTTATATTATTGGTATATAAATATGCAACTGATTTCTGAATCCTAATTTTGTATCCTGCTACTTTATTAAATTCATCTATCAGCTCTAACAGTTTATTGGTGGAGTCTTTAAGATACTCTATATATAGTATCATGTCCTCTGCATATAAAGGCAATTTTACTTTCTCCTTACCGATTTTGATGCCTTTCATTTATTTTCTTGTCTGATTGCTGTGGCTAGAACTTTCAGCACTACGTTGAATAGAAGTGGAGAAAGTGGGCAACCTTGCCTTGTTCCTGATCTTACAGAGAATGTTTTTTGTTCTTCCCCATTGAGTATGATTTTAGCTGTAGGTTTATCATATGTGACCTTTATTACGTTGAGATATGATCTCTCTATTCCCACTTACTTAAGGGTTTTTATCATAAATGACTGTTGGATTTTATCCAATGCTTTTTCTGTAGCTATTGATATCATCATGTGATTTTAATTTTTCATTTTGTTAATTTGGTGTATTACATTAATTGATTTACGGATGTTGTACCATCCTTGCATACCAGGGAGGAATCCCACTTTATTATGGTGTATTATCTTTTTAATGTATTGCTGAGTTTTGTTCGTTAATATTTTGTTGAGGATTTCTGCATCTATGATCATTAGAGATATCGGCCTGTAGTTTTCTTTTTTTGTGGTGTCTTTTCTGATTTGGGGATCACGGTGATAGTGGCTTCAGAAAAAAAATGTTTGGAGCCTTCCCTCCTTCTGGATTTTTTGGAAGAGCTTGAGGAGAATAGGTGATAATTCTTTTTTGAACGTTTTGTATAATTCAACTGTAAAGCCTTGTGGTCTAGGGCTTTTGTTTGTTTGGAGATTGTTGATTCAATTTCCCTGGTTGTAAGCAGTCTATTCAGGCTTTCTGTTTCTTCTTGAGTTAGCCTTGGAAGGCTGTACGCATCTAGAAAATTGTCCATTTCTTCCAGATTGTCAAATTTGTTGGCATATAGTTGCTCAGAGTAATTTCTTAAATTTTTTGTGTTTCTGTGGTGTCTGTTGTCACTTCTCCTCTTTCATTTCTCATTTTATTAATTTGGGTGTTCTCCCTCTTTTTTAAAATGAGTCTGGCTAAAGGTTTGTAGATTTTGTTTATCTTCTCTAAGAACCAACTCTTGAATTCATTGGTCTTTTGTATTGTTTTTCTGGTTTCTATTTCATTTATTTCCGCTCTGATCTTTATTATCTCCTTCCTTGTAATCCCTTTGGGCTTATTTTGCTGTTCTTTTTCCAGATCCCTCAAGTGTGAAGATAAACTGTTGATTAGTGATTTTTCTTGTTTCTGTAGGTAGGCCTGTAATTCAATGAATTGCTCTCTTAGGAATGCTTTCACGTCATCCCATAAATTTGGGGTAATTGTGTTTTCATTTTCGTTTGTCTCGAGATATCTTTGATTCCTTCCTTGATCTCCTGGTTGACCCATTCATTATTTAGTAACATGTTATTCAACCTCCATGAATTGGGTGTCTTCCAGTTTTTTATTTTTTTCCTGTAGTTCATTTCAAATTTCATAGCACTGTGGTCAGAGAAGACAATTGCTATGAATTTAATTTTCTTAAATTTATGAAGACTTGTTCTGCGGCCTAACATATGGTCTATCTTGGAGAATAATCCATGTGCGCTTGAGAAGAACATGTATTGTGCAGCTTTGGGGTGAAATGCTCTGAAAATATCGATTAAATGCAAGTGGTCCAATGTGTCATTTAAGGCTGTTGTTTCCATATTGATTTTCTGTCTGGAAGACCTGTCCCTTGTTGTCAGAAGTGTGTTGAAGTCCCCTACTATGATAGTGTTACTTTTGATCTCTGTCTTTATGTCAGTCAATATCTGTTTTATGTATTTAGGTGCTCCTACGTTGGGTGCATATATGTTTACTAGGGTTATGTCTTCTTGTCAGATTAATCCTTTTTTTATTATATAGTGCCCATCTTTGTCTTTTAATACGTTCTTCAGTTTAAAGTCTATTTTGTCAGATATTGGTATTGCATTCATCAGTAGAATTTTTATATTGTGTTTCTTTATTTTTGCCATCATCTACATTGCATTTCTGAATCCTGTTTAGGAGTTTCTGGGCATCCGTTTTAACACAATTGTGTATATATTAATGGCATGTGATATTTTCATTCTCAAGATCCTGGAAAATAGAGACCTGTTCTCCACATTAGCTATATCATTCTTTGTATCTTGCAGAACATGTGAGCATTCCATTTCTTCCACATGTCATTTTAAACACATGTGTGGTCTTTTGTCTTTGGTTGATAATGGCATTCTTGAAGGAGTAGCATACTGTCTCATTGTGCTTTCAATTTTCCCTCCCTTACTGATAGAGTGTCCATTTTCAAAGCAAAATGTTATAGACTATGGCTTCAATAACAGAAGTGTATTTTTCACTGTCCTGAAAGTCCAAGATGAAGGGTCCAGAAGGTTGCTTTCTCAGGAGTGTTTGTCAACAGGAAACTGCTCAGCATGATCTGATGCTGAGATTGTCAGTAGGAAGGAACAGTTTGAGTAGAGCCACAGAAGTCGCTCTCCTCACAGATTCACATTCTGTTATCTGTCCAGAACTGGAGCTCTAATTAGTGTCCACCAGCAGCCTGGCCAATCATAAGTCAGTATCCTCCTGTGTCACAAAAAGACAACTGTCACATCATCATCCCCTCTCCTGGAGGCTGCAGCTACAGATGTGCCTAGAACCATTTGCTGCCCAGAGACTTGTCCTAGATAGTCCTTCCATTTCAGCTGTGAGTGTGACTTCACCACTCTCTGTGCTTTGCAGACCCATCTTTCCCATACTAGAGAGGCCCTTGAGCCCAGCAAAAATGACTTGCCAGGAATCGCCTTGCCCCTTCAAAGAGGAGCAAGAACTGACATGCAGTTGGTGTGAGCGCTGGTTTATAAAATTGCCCCCCAATCAAAGAGTGTTCACAGATTAATGTGAGCCATTGACTAGACCATTGACATATACACAATAGTGTTTAAAACAGATTCCCAAAAACTCCTAAACATAATTCAGAGCTGCATTGTAATTATGGTAAAGCATAGAAACACAGTATCAGGTCAATTCATGAATGCATTGGCGAAGGTGGTGTATGTATAAAATGAAACAAGATACAGTAAAAAATGTGACAGAAGGCCTGAAACTAGCCACAGCAAGAAAGTGTCTTGAGAAATTGGCAAGAGAAAGTAGCTAGCAACCCAAGCACACATACACTGTTTCACCATTAAGATAACAGACCAACAATGTCAAATTCATAGGGAAAGAAGGCAGGTCAGTGTTTGTTAGGATGCAAGGTTTGGGGCATCGTTGATGGGAAACGAAAATTGCATGGTTTGGGTTTGTATTGATTGCTTGTAATCAGAAAATTGATAGTAGTCAGCAAGGATTGGGGAAAGCCCAATGCTGTTGGTATATTACAAAACTGAATTGCATTTTTTAAAGTTTCCAATGGCAAACAGGTTGTGTAAATTTTACCAAAACACTGTAAGGCATATTAAAAGTAGGGCACCACTCCTAAACCACAAGTCCTCTAGTGTTGTGATAGCCCTGCCTCCTAGATCCTTTGGCCTCATGAGAATCCTCTTCAGTTCTAAAACAAACACTGCCAATGAAATTTAGGACCCAATGGGAGAGTGCTTTTGCTAGAAATAAATGTGGTGGTGGATATTTGCCTGATGGAATAGATTACCGTTTTACAGAGAAAGGACTAATATTGGAAAGGAGTTTTAACAGATTTCATTCACTGTGAATTGAAAGGGAGGAAATCATTACCCATTGAAAGAAGTCTCTGAAACAAAACGTGATGGGCCTCCTCACCTGTGAGCACAGATATTTTCTTTGAGTGGAAAAGACCATATGGTCAGAGAGCTGGCACCATGGCTGTGGTCTCTTTAGGGGTTTAAGGCTGGGGTATCCTGTTGGACCTGGAGTCGAAATCAGGCTATAACTAGGGTTGCTGCCGATCTGCTCTACCTCTCCCAATTTCTTCCATGTTACTGAGGGCCTCCTACAGCATGTCTATCTGTTTCATCTTTTACATTTTGTGCTTGTTGTTTTCGTTACTTTAATACTCTGATCCTCATAATTGAGGAAACATTCCCAAGTCTCACCCTTTTACTCTTAGAGTCTGGATATTTTGAATGTGGAACTCCGTGTGTGGTCATTGAATCTATCGTGACTTTCAATTCTTTCTTACCTCACCTTCTAAGCAGTGAGAGAGAGTGTCACCCTGGAGAAATTCTGTGACTTTGAAGTAGATTATGGAGAACTACAGTATATACAGAGCCAGCTACTGATTCCTCACACAAAGAAAGTGTACATTCCTTGCTTGTTAGGTAATTGCTGGAGACCCTGACCTCTACTGAATTACATCCAACTCTCTGAAATCGAACGCTTATAAGCACACATTGGGGAATTCAGATGGCAGACCCATGGAGTCCATCCTGTCTGTCAGAACTGACAGAGCAACATACAAATGTGTATCCTTCCTCTCCGTGTACCGACACTCCCTTGACACTATTCAGCAAATGATGAGGTCAGTCAAAAACCTGGTGCTGTAACTTGCTAGGTATGAAAAGTGGTTCTTGTTGAAAATCACCATCAGAGACTAGAAGACCTGATCTGCCTGTATCTGGAGCTAAAATTCATCCGGGAACATTCCTTGATGGGGCACTCTTTGGTGGCAGCACTCAGACCAAGTGCATGTCAGTTCTTGCTACACTTTGACGTGGCAAGGTGAATTCCTGGCAAGTCATTATGCCTGGACCCAGTGGCCTCAGTATTTTGAGAAAGAAGTCTCTACACAGCACATAGAATGATGAAGTCACACTCAGGGCTCAAAGTGGAAGGACTGTACTTGATAAGTCCCTGTGCAACAAATGGTCCAAAACACCTCTGAGGCTATGGCCTCCTTGAGAGGGGATGATGACATCAGAGTTGTCTTTTTGTGACACATGAGGATACTCATATGTGATTGGCCAGGAGGCTGGTAGGCACAGATTAAAGCTCCTGCTGTGGACAGACAATAGAGTGTGCATCTATGAGGAGAGCAACTTCTGTGTCTCTGCTCAGGCTGTTCCTTCCTCATGATGACCTCGGTGTCAGACCCTGCTGAGAAGTTTCCTATTGAAAGACCCTCCTGAGAAAGCAATTTTCTGGCACCTTCTTCTTGGAATTTTAGGACGGTGACAGCTACACTTCTGTTATTGAAGCCACACTGTCTATAACATTTTGCTATGAAAATCAGACTCCTTAGTAGTCAGGGAGGGAAAATCTAAAGCGCAATGAAACCATATGCTCTTTCAAGATTCATGTGATCAATCAAAGAAAAATGATCATGTGCACGTTGACAATGTGATGTGGAAGAACTGGAATGCTCACGTGTCTCTGCTGGATACATAGAATGTTATAGTTACCTTGGAAAACAGTTCGCTATTTGTCCAGTATGATGAGAATGAAAACATCAGGTGACCATTGGTATATACACAATAGTGTTTAAAACAAATGCCCAGAAACTCCAACAGAATTCAGAACTACACTGTAGATAATGGCAAAAATATGGGAACACAACATCAGGTTAAGTGATGAATTCATTAGCGAAGGTGGTATATGTATAAAATGAAGGAAGACACAGTCATAAAAGTGATAGAAGCCGTGATACTGGCCACTTCAAGAAAGTGTCTTGAGAAATTGGCCAGAGAAGATGTTAGCATCACAAGGCCTCATAGGCTGTCTCTCCCTTAAGATAACAGAGCTACAAAGTCAAATTCATAGGGAAAGAAGGCAGGTCAGTGTTTGCCAGGGTGCAGGTGTGGGGCAGCGTGGATGGGAAGTGGAAGTTGCTTGACTTTGGTTTCTATTGATTGCTGGGAATAAGAAAAATGGTATTAGACAGCAAGGATTGAGGAAAGCACAAGACTGGTGGATTATCACAAAACTGAATTGTATCTTTTAAAGGTTCCAATGACAAATGGTGGTGTGAATTTTACAAAACAATATAAGGGATTTTCCCAATAGGGCACCTCTCGTGACCACAAGTCCTATAATGTATTGTTGATCATGCCTCCTAGACCCTTTGGGCTACATGAGAAAGCTTCTCAGTTCTAAAAACAAACATAGCCGCTGAAATTTATGTTTCAATAGGAGAAGTGTCCTGGCTAGAAATAAGTGTGGTGGTGGATATTTTCCTGATAGAGTACATTACTGTTTTACAGAGAGAGCACTGATTTTGGATAGGAGTTTTCACAGATTTCATTCACGGCCCCTTGAAAGGGAGAGAATCATCACACTTTGAAACAGGTCTCTGAAACTAAACATGCTGGGTCTCCTTATCTCTGAGCATAGATATCTCCTTCGAGTGGAAAGGAAGTATTGGTCAGAGAGCCGGGACAACAGCTTTCATCTCTTCAGATTCAAGCCTGAGCGATCCTTAATTACCTGCAGTCTAAACAAGGCTAAAACTCAGATTGCTGTGGATCTGAAGTGCCTCTCCTATTCTCTTCCAGGTTTCTGAGGGCCTCCAGCAACATGCCTATATGTTACATCTATTATATTTTGCACATGTTGTGTGCATTACTTTAATACTTTGATCTTCATAATTGAGGAAACATTCTCAATTTTCACACTTTTACTCATACTGTCTTTACATTTTGCATGTGGGACGCCTTGTGCAGTCAGTGAATCTATCGTGATTTCCAATTCTTTGTGAAATCATCTGAAAGGTGTGTCAGAATGTCCTCCCCAGAGAAATTCAGTGTCTTTGAAAGGTAGAATATGGAGAAACACAGTGAATACATATCCACCTCTGAACCTAAACACAAAAAGTTTACCTTCTTTTCTTTCTTAATTAATTCCTGGTGAATCTGACCTCTACTGATTTACATCCACCCCTCGGAAATCCGCCCGTTGATAGGCACATATTGGGGGATTCAGATGGCTGACCCATGGAGCCCATCCTGCTTTCAGAACTGGTTGAGCACCAGACAAATGTGTATTATTCCACTCCCTGAACCTACACTCTCTTGACACTACTCAGCAAATGATGAGCACAATCATGAAACTGAAGCCTCAACTTGCTAGGTATGATAAGTGGTTCTTGTTGAAAATCACGATCAGAGACTAGAAGACCGGATGTGCTCCTATCTGGAGCTCACATTCATCCACAAACACTCTTTGATGGGCACATTTTGGAGCCAGCGCTCGCAGCTACTGTATGTCAATTCTTGTTCCTCTTCGAAGCTGCAAGGTGATTCCAGGCAAGTAATTGTGGTTGTGCCCATAGGCCTCTGTAGTATGAGAAAGAAGGCTCGACAGAGCACAGAGAATATTGAAGTCACACTCTGGGCTCAAAGTCGAAGGACTGACCTGGATAAGTCTGCGGGCAGCAAATGATCCAAAGCACTTCTGTGGCTGATGCCTCCTGGAGAGGGGATGGTGATGTCACAGTTGTCTTTCTGTGACACATGAGGATACTGATATGTGATTTTCCACGTCTCTGCTGGGTACAGATTACAGTTCCCGTGCTTGGCAGACAACAAAGTGTGAGTCTCTGAAGAGAGCGAATTCTGTTGCTCTGCTTGGGCTATTTCTTCCTCCTGACCCCCTCAACGTAAGACCCTGCTGAGCAGTTTCTTGTTGACAGATCCTCCTAAGAAACAACGTTCTGGCACCTTCATCTTGGATTTTCAGGACAGTGAGAAATACACTTCAGTTATTAAAGCCACACAGTCTATAATATTCAATATGAAAACCAGACTATCTATCAGTCAGGTAGGGAAAATTGAAAGCACGATGAGAAAATATGCTACTCCTTCAAGAATCGTGTCATCAACCAAAGACAACAGATCACACCTGTATTGACAATGTGATCTGGAAGAACTGGAACGGTCACATATCTCTGCTGGATACATAGAATGATATAGCTACTAGGAGAACAGTTCACTATTTGTCCAGGATGTTGAGAATGAGAATATCACATGACCATTGTTATATACAAAATAGTGTTTAAACACATGTCCAGAAACTCCTAAACAGATTCAGAACTGCACTGTAGATAATCGCAAATATGTGGAAACACAATATCAGGTCAACTGATGAATGAATTAGCGAAGATGATATATGTATAAAATTAAACAAGATACAGTCATAAAGGTGACAATGGTCCTGATACAGGACACCACAAGAAAGTATCTTGAGAAATTAGCAAGAGAAAGAAGCTAGCATCCTAAGGTCATATATGCTCTCTCTTCTTTATATAACAGAATGATAATGTCAAATTCATAGGGAGAGAAGGCAGGTCAGTGTTCACCAGGATGCAAGGGACAGAGCAGCATGGAAGGGAAGTGGAAGTTGCATGGCTTGAGTTTCTCTTGATTGCTTGTAATAAAATAAATGGTATTAGACAGCAAGGATTGAGAAACTTATAAAATATTATAAAACTGAATGAAAATTTCACGTGACCTTAGATATATACACAATATGTTTAAAATGGATGCCCAGAAACTCCTAAACAAAATTCAGGACTGCACTGTAGATAATGGCAAAAATGTAGAGACACAATATCAGGTCACCTGATGAATGCATTAACAAAGGTGGTATATGTATAAAATGAAACAAGATACAGATATAATTGTGAATGATGTCCTGATACTGGACACAGCAAGAAAGTGTCTTCTGGAATTGGCAAGTGAAAGAAGCTAGCATCCCAAGGCCACATATGCTCTCTCTGCATTACGATAACAGAATGTTAGTGTCAAATTAATAGAGAAATAAGGCAGGTCAGTGTTTGCAGGGTGCAAGGTGTGGGGCAGCGTGAATGGGAAGTGGAAATTGTATTGCTTGGGTTTCTATTGAATGCCTGTAATCAGAAAAATGTTATAATAGAGCAAGGATTGAGGAAAGCACAATGCTGTTGGCATATTAAAAATGAATTGTATTTTTTAACATTTCCAATGGAAAACTGGTGTGCGAATTTTACCAATACAATGCAAGGGATATTCCCCGTAGGGCACCTCTCATAAACCACAAGTCCTCTAATGTTGTGATCGCCCTGACTCCTAGACATTTTTGGCTACATGAGAAAGGTTTCAGTTCTAAAACCAAACACTGTCATGGAAATTTAGGTCCAATAGGAAAAGTGCCCTTGCAAAAATAAGTATGTTGGTGGATATTTGCCTGAGTGAGTCGCTTGCTGTTCTACAGAGAAGGCACTGATTTGGAAAGGAGTTTTCACAGATTTCATTCACTGTAATCTGAAATGCACAGAATCATTACACATTGAAATAAGTCTCTGAATGAAAATGCGATGGAACTCCTCATCTTTGAGCATAAATATTTCCTTTCAGTGGAAAGGAAGGATTAGTTAGAGAGTAGGGGCAACGGCTGTAGTATATTGCGGTGTTCAAGCCTGGGCTATCATGAAGGCTGTGGTATATTGAGGTGTTCAAGGCTGGGCTATAAATGAAGTGTAAATCATGCTAAAACTCGATTTTCTACGGATCTGCTGTGCCTCTCCATACTCTTCCATGTTACTGAGCGCCTCCTATGGCACGGCTATCTGTTTCATCTTTTACATTTTGCACATGTTGTGTGCATTACTTTAATACTCTGATCTTCATGATTGAGGAAACATCCAAATTTTCACACTTTTACTCTTAGAGTCTGTACATTTCACATGTGGGACTTTCAATTTTTTGTTATGTCTCCTGACAAGGTGTGGCAGAGGGTGTTTTCCCAGGAGAAATTCAGTGTCTGTGACAAGTAGAATATGGAGAACTACAGTGTATACTAATCAAGCGACTGAACCCACACACAAAGAAAGTGGGCCTTCTTTTCTTTCTTAGGTAATTCCTGGCATACCTAACGTCTACTGAATTACAACGAACCCTCTGAAATCAGTTGTTTCATAGCCATGTATCAAGGAATTCAGATGGCAAACCCATGTAGCCCATAATGCCTGTCAATACTGACAGATCACCATAGAGATGTGCATCCTTCTTCTCCGAGTACCCACACTCCCTTGACACTACTCATCAAATGATGAGGACACTCAAAAACCTGAGCCCCGTCTTGCTAGATAAGATAAGTGGTTCTCGTTCAAAATCAGCATCAGAGACTAGAAGACCAGATCTGCTTCTATGTGGAGCTCACATTCATTCAGGACACTCCTTGATGTGGTACTTTTTGGAGTCAAAGCTCACACCAACTGCATATCAGCTATTGCTCTTCTTTTAAATGGCAAGGTGATTCCTGGGAAGTCATTAAGGCGGGCCCCAACTGCCAATGTAGTATGAAAATGAATGCTGTATGGAGCACAGAGAATGGTGAAGTCAGACACAGGAATCAAATGGAAGGACTGTCTTGGGTAGTCTCTGGGCAGCAAATGGTCTAAGGCACCTCTGTGGATGCAGCCTTCTGGAGAGGGGATAATGATGTCACAGTTGTTTTTTTGTGACATGTGAGGATACTGATATATGTTTGGCCAGGCATGTGCTGGACATGGATTACAGCTCCAATACAGGGATGACAACAGAGTGTGGGTCTGTGAGGAGAGCGACTTCTATGGCTCTTCTCAGGCTGCTCCTTCCTCCTGATGCCCTCAACATCAGACCTTGTTTTGCAGTTTCTTGTTGACAGAGCCTCCTGAGAAACAAAGTTCTGACACCTTCACCTTGGAATTTCCAGACGGTGAGGAATACATTTCTGTTACAAAGTCACACAGTCTATAACATTTCGCAATGAATATCAGACATTTTATTGGTCAGTGAAGGAAAATCAAAAGCACAATGAGACAATATGCTACTCCTTCAAGAATGCTATGATCATCCAAAGAGATAATATCACATGTGTGTTGACGATGAGGTGTGGAAGAACTGGAACATTTACATGTCTCTGGTGGATACATAGAATGAAATAGTTCCTGTGGGAAAAGTTCACTATTTATCCAGGATGTGGAGAATGAAAATGTCACGTGACCTTTCATATCTACTCAATAGTGTTTAAAATGGAGGCCCAGAAACTACTAAACAGAATTCAGATCTGCACTGTGGGTATTGGTAAAAATGTAGAGACACGATATCAGGTAAACTGTTGACTGCATTAGCGATGTGGTATATGTATAAAATAAAACAAGATATAGTCTAAAGGTGAACAAAGTCCTGATGCTGAACACAGCAAGAAAGTTTCTTCAGAAATTTGCAAGAGAAAGAAGCTAGCAATCCAAAGCCACACATGCTATCTCTGCATTAAGTAACAGAACAACAGTTTCAAATTCATAGAGAAATAAGGTAGGTCAGTGTTTCCCAGAGTGCAAAGTGTGGCGCAGCTTTGATGGGAAGTGAAAGTTGCACGGCCTGGGTTTCTATTGATTTGCATGTTATCTGAATATTGTATTAGATAGAAAGGATTGAGGAAAACACAATGCTGTTGGCATATTACAGAACTGAATTGTATTATTTAAAGATAAAATGGCAAACTGGTGGTGTGAATTTTACCAAAACAATATAAGGGATAGTCCCTGTAAGTCTTGTCTCCTAAACCGAAAGTCCTCTAATGTTGTGATGGCGCTGAAACCTAGACCCATTGGGCATAATGACAAAGCTTCTCATTTCTAAAAATAAACACTGCAGGTGAAATTTAAGTCCCAATGGTAGAAGTTCTCATGTTAGAAGTAAGAAAGTTGACAGATATTTGCCTGATGGAGAACATTACCATTTTACAGAGAAAGCAATGATTTTAGAAAGGAGTTTTCACAGATTTCTTTCACTGTGAATTGAAAGGGAGGGAATCATTACCCATTGAAAGAAGTCTCTGAAACAAAACGTGCTGGGATTCTTGACCTGTGAGCATAGATATTCCCTTCGAGTCAAAAGGAAGAATTGGTCAGAGAGCTGGTGTAACGGCTGTCGTCTCTTGTGGGATTCAAGCTCGGCTATCCTGAAGGATCTGGAATCTGTGTAAGGCTAAAACTCAGATTGCAGTGGATCTGCTGTGCCTCTCCCATTCTTTTCCATGTTGCTGAGGGCCTCGTGTGGCATGCCTTTCAGTGTCATCTTTTATATTTTGCACATTTTGTGTGTGTTACTTTAATTCTCTGAACCTCTTAATTGAGAAAACATTCCCAGTTTTCACCCTTTTACTCATAGATTCTGCATATTTTGCACGCGGCACTCCATGTGCGGTAATGAATCTATTGTGACTTCCAATTCTTTGTTACATCACCTGCTAAGGGGTGGCTGAGAGTGTCTTCCACCAGAGAAATTCAATTTCTTTGAAAAGGAGAATATGGGGAACTACAGTATATACTGAGCCAGCTACTGAGCCAACACACAATTAAAGTGTAAATTCCTTTTTTTCTTAGTTAATTCCTGTCGAACGTGAACTCTATTGAATTACATAAAACCCTCTGAAATCAGCCACTTGATAGGCATGCATGGGGGAATCAGATGACAGACCATGGAGCTCATGCTGCCAGTCAGAACTGACAGAGCACCATACAAATATGTATTCTTTCTCTCCGAGTACCAACACCCATTTGACACTACTCAGCAAATAATGAGGACAATTCAGAACCTGATGCCCCAACTTGCTATGTTGATAAGTGGTTCCAGTTGAAAATCACCATCACAGACTAGAAGACGCAAAATTCTTCTATCTGGAGCTCACATTCATCTGGGAAGACTCTTTGATGGGTAGTTTTTTGAGCCAATGTTCACACCAAATGAATAGAAATTATTGCTCCTCTTTGAAGTGGCAAGGTTTTCCTGGCAAGTCATTTTTGCTGGGCCTAGGGCCTCTCTAGTATGAGAAAGATGGCTCTATGGAGCACAATTAATGATGAACTCACACTCAGGGCTCCAAATGGAAAAACTGTCCTGGATAAGTATTTTGGCTGCAAATAGTTGAAGGCACCTCTGTGGCTGTGGCATCCTGGAGAGGGGATATAATGTAACTGTTGTCTTTTTGTGTCATATGAGGATACTGATATGTGATTGGCCAGGCAGATGCTGGGCATAGATTAAAGCTCCAGTGCTTGGCAGAGAAGAGATTGAGTCTGTGAGGAGACCGAATTCTGGGGCTCTACTCAGGCTGTTCTTTCCTCCTGAAGCCCTCAGCATCAGACCTTGGTTTGTAGTTTATTGTAGACAGAACTGCCTGAGAAAGCAATATTCTGTAACCTTCAGTTTGTACTTTTAGAATGGTGAAAAATACACTTCTGTTATTGAAGCCACACAGTCTAAGATATTCTGCAATGAAAATCGGACAATTTATCAGTCAGGGAGGGAAAATCAAAAGCGCAATGAGACAATATGCTATTGCTTCAAGAAATCTGTGATCAGTTAAAGAGAAAAGATAACATGTGTGTTGACAATGCAATGTGGAAGAACTGGAACACTCAATTGGCTCTGCTGGATACATAGAATGGTATAGATACCATGGAAATGAGTTCACTATTTTTCCAGGATGTTGAGAACAAAAATATCACCTGATTGATATATACACAATAGGGTTTTAAAATGGATGCCCAGAAACTCCTGAACACAATTCTGAACCGCAATATAGTTAAGGGCAAAAATGTAGAAACACAATAATGGCTAACTGATAAATGTATTAGTGAAAATGGTATATGTATAAAATAGAACAAGATACAGTCATAGAGGTGACAGAAGTCTTGATTCCACAAGAAAATACCTTGGAAAATGGCAAGAGAAAGAAGCTAGCATCCCAATGCCACACATGCTGTTTCTCCATTAAGATAACAGATTCAGAAAGTCAAATTCATAGGGAAGGAAGGCACGTCAGTGTTTGTCAGGTTGCAAGGTGTGGGGCAGACTGGATGAAAGTGAAAGTTGCATGGCTTGGGTTTCTATTGATTGCTTGTAATCAGAAAAATGGTATTAGACAGCAAGGATTGAGGAAAGCACAATGCTGCTGGCATATTACCAACTGAATTGAATTTTTTAAAGTTCGAAAGGCAACCTAGTATTGTGAATTTTACCAAAACAATGTAAGGGATATTCCCAGTAGGGCACCTTTCATAAACCACAAGTCCTCTAATTTTGTGATGTCCCTGACTCATAGACTTTTTGGGCTACATGAGAAAACTCCTCAGCTCTAAAAACAAGCACTGCAAGTGAAATTTGTGTCCCAAAGTGAGAATTGCCCTCGCTAAATATAAGTGTGTCAGTGGATATTTTCCTGATGGAGTAGCTGGCCATTTTACAGAAATAGCACTGATTTTTGAAAGAAGTTTTCACAGATTTCATTCACTGTGAATTTAAAGGGAGAGAATCATTACACATTGAAAGAAGTCTCTGAAAAAAAGCATCATGAGCCTCCACACACGTGAGTGTTGATATTTCCTTTGAGTGGAAAGGAAGGATAGGTTTGAGTGCCAGGTAAATGAATGAGGTTTCTTGCATGGATCAAGACTGGGCTATCCTGAAGGACCTGGGCTCCTTTGGAGCCAGCATCACACCAACTGCATGGAAGTTCTTGCTCTTCTTGAAATGGCAAGGTGATCCCTGCGAAGTCATTATGGCTGGGCCCAAGGGCCTCTGTACTATGAGAAAGAAGGCTCTGAGGAGCACAGAGAATGGGAAGTAACACTCAGGGCTCAAAGTGGAAGGACTTTCCCGGACAACTCTCTGAGCAGCAAATAGTCCAAGGCACCACAGTGCTGCGGCCTCCTGAAGAGTGGATGATGATGTCACAAATGTATTTTTGTGACACATGAGGGTATTGATATGTGATTGGCCAGGCGGCTGCTTGGCATTGATTAAAGTTTTAGTGCTGGTCAGGCAACAGTGTGTGGGTCTTTGAGGAGAATGATTACTGTCGCTCTACTCAGACAGTTCCTTCCTCATGATGCCCTCAGTATCAGACCCTGCTGAGCAGTGTCCTCCTGCAAAAGCTACATTCTGACACCTTCATCTGGACTTCCAGAGTGATCAGAAATACATTTATGTTGTTGAAGCTACACAGTCTATATCATTTTCCTATGAAATTGGTCACTATCGGTCCGGGAGGAAAAATCAAAAGCACAGTGAGACAGTATGCTACTCCTTCAAGAATGCTGTGATCAACCAAAGAGAAAAGACACACATTTGTTGAAAATACGATGTGTAAGAACTGGAACACTCACATGTCTCTGGAGGATATATATAATGATATAGATACCGTGGAAAAGAGTTCGATATTTGCCCACTATGTTGAGAATGAAAATATCATGTGACCATTGATATATACACAGTAGTGCTTAAAACAGATACCCAGAAAATCCAAAACAGAATTGTGAACAGCACTGTAGATAGTGGCAATAATTTAGAGAAACAATATCAGGTCAACTGATTACTGCATTAGTGAATGTGGTATATGTATAAAAGGAAACAAGACACAGTCATAAAAGTGACAGAAGTCCTAACACTGGCCACATCAAGAAATTGTCTTGTGAAATTGGCAAGAGAAACAATCTGGAATCCCAAGGCCCCATAGGCTGTCTCTCCATTACGATATCAGACTGAAAATGTCAAATTCATAGGGAAAAAAAGGCTGGTCAGTGTTTGCCATGGCGCAAGGTGTGAGGTAGAGTGGATGGAAAATGAAAGTTACATATCTTGGGTTCTATAGATTGCTTATAATCAGAAAATAGTATTAGATAGCAAGGATTGAGGAAAGCACAATGCTTTTGGCATATTACAAAACTGAATTGTATATTTTAAAGGTTCCAATGGCAACCTGGTGTTATGAATTTCACCAAAACAATGTAATGGATATTCCATGTAGGGCATTTCTCCTAAACCACAACTCTTCAAATGTTGTGACGGCCTTGTGTACTAGGCCCTTTGGGCTACCTGAGAATGCTCCTCAGTTCTAAAGACAAACACTGCCAGTGAAAACTAAGTCCCAATTGGGGAAGTTCCCTTGCTAGAAATAAATGTGGTGGTGGATAATTGCCTGATGGAGTAGATCACAGTTATACAGAGAGAACACCGATTTTCTTTTTTTTTTTTTTTAATTAAATTTATTGGGGTGACAATTGTTAGTAAAATTACATAGATTTCAGGTGTACAATTCTGTATTACATCATCTATAAATCCCATTGTGTGTTCACCACCCAGTGTCAGTTCTCTTTCCATCACCATATATTCGATCCCCCTTACCCTCATCTCCCACCCCCCACCCCCCGCCCCCGTTACCCTCTGGCAACCACTAAACTATTGTCTGTGTCTATGAGTTTCTGTTTCTCATTTGTTTGTCTTGTTCTTTTGTTGTTCTTGGTTTATATACCACATATCAGTGAAATCACATGGTTCTCTGCTTTTTCTGTCTGACTTGTTTCGCTCAGCATTACTCTCTCAAGAACACCGATTTTCAAAAGAAATTTTCACAGATATCGTTCACTGTGAATTGAAAAGGAGAGAATCATTACCCATTTAAAGAAGTCTCTGAAACAAAATGTGATGTGCCTCCTCAACTGTGAGCATAGATATTTCCATCGAGTAGAAAGGAAGGAATGGTCAGAGAGGCAGAGCAACGGCTATGGTCTCTTGTGGGTTTCAGCTAGGGCTATCCTAAGGCACTTGGGGTCTAAATCAGGCTAAAACTCGGATTGCTGCAGATCTGCTGTGCCTGTCCCTTTCTCTTCCATGTTTCTGAGGCCTGCTACAGTTTGTCTATCTGTTTCATATTTTACATTTTGTGAATGTTTTGTGCATTATTTTATTATAATACTGAGATACATAATTGAGGAAATATTCCCAATTGTTATCCTTTTCCTCATAGTGTATGTACATTTTGCAAATGGTAACTCCATGTGTGGTTAGAGAATCTATTGTGACCTCCGGTTCTTTGTTATGTCACCTGCTAAGGGGTGTCAGATAGTGACTTCCCCAGAGAAATTCAGTGTCTTTGATGAGTAGAATATGGAGAACTACAGAATACACTGAGACAGCTACTGAGCTCACAACAAAGAAAGTGGACCATCCTTTCTTTCTTAGGTAATTTCTGGTGAACCTGACTTCTACTGAATAATATCCAATCCTCTGAAATCAGTCTCTTGATAGGAATGTATTGGTGAATTCAGTTGGCGGAACTGTGGAGACCATCCAGCCTGTCAGAACTGACAGAAAACAATACAAATGTGTATCCTTCCTCTCCGTGTACCAACAATCCCTTGACACTACTCAGCACATGATGAAGACAATCAGGAACCTGATGCTCAAACTTCTCATTTCTCAGAAGCAGTGCTCACTACAACTGCATGTCAGTTCTAGTTCCTTTGAAGTGTAACCTGGCAATTCATTTTGTCTGGTTCCAAGGGCCTCTGTAATATGAGAAGATGGCTCTACGGAGCACAGAGAATGATGAAGTCAAACTCAGTGCTCAAAGTGGATGGACAGTCCTGCATAAGTCTCTGGGCAGCAAATGGTCCAAGGCACTTCTGTGGCTGCGGACTCCTGGAGAGGGGATGATGGTGTCACAGTTGTCTCTTTGTGACACATGAGGATAGTGATATGTGATTTGTGAGGAAGCTGCAGGGCACGGATTACAGCTCCAGTGCTCGGCAGACAACAGTGTGTGAGTCTGTGAGGAGAGTTACTTGTGGCTCTGCTCAGACTGTATCTTCTTCCTTATGTCCTCAGCGTCAGAGCCTGCTTAGCAGTTTCCTGTTGATAGACCCTCCTGAAAAAGCAATGTTCTGGCACCTTCATCTTGGACTTTCAGGATGGTGAGAAATACATGTCTGGTATTGATGCCACATAGTCTATAAAATTGTGTTATGCAATCGGAAAATTTATCAGTCACGGAGGTTAAATTGAAAGCACAATGACTCAATATGCTACTCCTGCGAGAAGGCTGTGATCAACCAAAGAGAAAAGATCACATGTGCGTTGACAATGCAATGTCGAAGAACTGGAATTCTCGCATGTCTCTGGTGGATAAATAGAATGATATAGCTACCATGGAAAACACTTTGCTATTTGTCCAATATATTGAGAATGAGAATGTCACATGACAATGGATATATACACAATAGTGTTTAAAATGGATACCCAGAAACTACTCAACAAAATCTGCAAGGCACTGTAGATAATGGCAAATATGTAGACACAAATTCTGGTCAACTGATGAATGGAATAGCTAAGGCGGTATATGGATAAAATGAAACCATGATAAAGTCATAAAGGTGACAGAAGAGCTGATACTTGCCACAGCAATAAAGTTACTTGAGAAATTAGCACAGAAAAACGTAGAATCCCAAGGCCACATACGCTGCCTCTCCATTAAGATAACAGAACAGGACTTCCGGAAAAATGGCGGAGTGAGGTGAGCCTCTGTAAAACTCCCCTGGAATTTACAAAGAATCGAACAACAAAACTCCACAAAGGACTCCCTGCACAGCAGACAGGCAAGACGAAGAGGCCCACTACCGACTAAAATCACCTAAAGGTGGGAGATTCGCGCGAGTGGAGGGAGGAGGAAAGGGAGAAGTGCGCGGAGATGGAGACGCGTGGGCACAGGACACAGACCTCGCTCAGTGCACCAAGCTCGCTGCTTCCCGAAACTACCACAGTTGCAAGTGAGGGAAGAACTCGACTGCTAGGGCTCCGCCTGGGCTCCACAGGGCTGAGGAGACAGCATATAACACAGCTGAACCCAACGATCACGGCAGAGACCTCGGAGTAAAGACTGAGGGAAAAAGGTTGAAAATGGTGGTTTAAGCCCTCACTGCCAAGCAGAGAACGGAGCCTTAGGTACTGAGACTAGCCGACCCTGCCTCCCCTCCCAGAGCTCGCCCAGCCCCCACCTGCCCGGTGCTAGAAGCGAAACAGTAGCAGTGTCAGATGAAAACAACAGAAAATTTGCTATTTTGAGAACTGTGGACCACAGACACAAATTCATAGCCCAACTAGTTTTGGCAAAGGGGAGAGAGCTGTGGAAGCAGGAACGGCTGTGGTGGTGGTTGCCACCATTGCTCTGGGCCACCTCTCACAACTCACCCCACCCCTGACCCCACCTATCTGGGCGGATCCCGCAGGAGTAAACAGAACTGCTGAAGCATATGGTCTCTGAATCAGGAGCTGGAAGAGCTTTGGAACAGCAAAAGCTCTCCGCATACCCACTGGGACACTGAGCACTGTGACCTAGACGAACTATTAACAGAGGAGAAGCCCATCTCCCAGGGAATCCCCCCATTGTGTGAGAAGTTGAAATAGTGCAGACAAAACATAGCACTACCGTGTGGGAGAAGAAAAATAAGTTGCAGTTGGAGAAATAATAAAACATTCTACCAACAAGTACTGACAAAAAAAAGAAAGACTGCTTTCTATCAACCTGTTGAAGAAGTCACTCCTATAGATGTCTAGGAGGAGAAATAGTAAACCAGTAATCGCCATGAATAACCAAGGCAACAAGATAGCTCAGAAAGAAAGTGAAAAATCTCCAGAGAAGGCACTTAAAGATACAAAATATGTGACTTAAATGACAGAGAATTCAAGATTGCAGTTCTGAAAAAACTCAACGAGATACAAGAAAACACGGATAGGCAGTTAAATGAACTCAGAAACTCAATCAAAGAAAAGCATGATAATTTTACGAAAGAAATTGAAATTTTAACAAAGAACCAAATAGAATTTCTGGAGATTAAGAACTCAATAGAAGAAATTAAGAATGAAATAACCAGCTTAGGTAGTAGAGTTGACCAGATGGAGGAAAGAATCAGTGACATCGAAGATAAAAACCTGGAAATGACACAGATAGAAGAAGAAAGAGACTTGAGACTTAAAAGAAATGAAAGAACTCTACAAGAACTTTCTGACTCCATCAGAAAGAGCAATATAAGAATAATGGGCATACCAGAAGGAGAAGAAAGAGAGAAGGGAACAGAGAATATATTCAAACAAATTGTCGATGAGAACTTCCCAAATTTGTGGACAGAACTGGACCCTCGAATCCAAGAAGCAAATAGAACACCTAGTTACCTCAATCCCAACAGGCCTTCTCCAAGGCACATTGTATTGAAACTGTCTAAAATCAACGACAAAGAAAGAATCCTCAAGGCAGCCAGGGAAAAGAAGACGGTAACTTACAAAGGAAAGCCCATTAGATTATCATCAGATTTTTCAGCAGAAACTCTACAAGCCAGGAGGGAGTGGAACCAAATATTCAAATTATTGAAAGAGAGAAATCATGAGCCAAGAATAATATATCCAGCAAAGATATCCTTTAGATATGAAGGAGGAATAAAGACCTTTCCAGACATACAGAAGCTGAGGGAATTTTCTAATACACGACCTGCACTACAAGAAATACTAAAGGAGGCTATTCGACCACCATCAACAACAGGGACAATTTGTGGTAACCAAAACTCAAAAAGGGGAGAGTAAAGCCTGAACCGAATATGGGAATGGAGAAAAAGCGTGCTGAAGAAAATGGAATACTCTAAATATCAAACTTTCTTTTACATAAACTTAAGGGTAACCACTCAAAATAAATCCAGAACTGAAATATATACTGAAATAAAAGAAGAAACAGAGGAAACATCATAGAATACCACCACACAGAAATAATAGACAACAACAAAAGGCAAAGAAACAATGGAGACACAGCCTTACCAGAAAACTAAAGATAGAATGACAGGAAATCCTCACATATCAATAATCACCCTAAATGTAAATGGACTGAACTCACCAATAAAAAGGCACAGAGTAGCAGATTGGATCAAAAAACTAAACTCAACCATATGCTGTCTCCAAGAGACACATCTCAGCTACAAGGACAAGCATAGACTCAAAGTGAAAGGGTGGAAATTGACACTCCAAGCAAATGGTACCCAGAGAAAATCAGGTGTAGCCATAATGATATCAGATGAAGCAGACTTCAAGGTGAAAAAGATAACAAGAGACAAAGATGGACATTTCATAATGGTGAAGGGGACTGTACAACAAGAAGACATAACAGTCATCAATAATTATGCCCCCAATCAGGGAGCACCGAAATACACCAAGCAACTACTAACAGAACTAAAGGGAGAAATTGACCAAAACACAATTATACTAGGGGACTTAAATACATCATTGACAGCTATGGATAGATCATCCAAACAGAAAATAAATAACGAAATAGTAGCCCTAAATGACACATTAGATGAAATGGACATAATTGACATTTATAGAGCACTTCATCCTAAAACATCAGACTACACATTCTTTTCTAGTGTACATGGAACATTCTCAAGGATAGACCATATATTGGGACATAAAATCAGTCTCAACAAATTTAAGAAGATTGAAATCATACCATGCATATTCTCTGATCACAAGGCTTTGAAATTGGATATCAACTGTAAAAAGAAAGCGGGAAAAAACACAAATACATGGAGACTAAACAACATACTTTTGAAGAAGGACTGGTCAAAGAAGAAGTTAGAGGAGAGATCAAAAGATACATAGAAACAAATGACAATGAAAATACATGCTACCAAAATTTTTGGAATGCAGCAAAAGCAGCTTTAAAGGGAAATTTATCTCATTACAGGCCTATCTCAAGAAACAAGAAAACTCCAAAATAATTAACCTCATGTTACACATCAAAGAACTAGAAAAAGAAGAACAAGTAAAACCCAAGGTCAGCAGAAGAAAGGAAAATAACAAAAATTAGAGCAGAACTGAATGAAACAGAGAACAAAAAGACAATAGAAAAAATTAATGTGACAAAGAGCCGGTTCTTTTAAAAGATTAACAAAATTGACAAACCCTTTGCTAGACTTACCAAGATAAAAGAGATAAGACACTAATTAACAAAATCAGAAATGTAAAAGGGTAAGTTATCACGGACACCACAGAAATACAAAGGATCATCCAAGAATACTATGAAGGACTATAAGCCACCAATTTCAACAACCTAGAAGAAATGGACAAGTTCTTAGAAACATATAGCCTTCCAAGGCTGAACCATGAAGAACTGGAAAGTTTAAACAGACCGATCACCAGTAACGAAATTGAATCAGTCATCCAAAACCTTCCCAAAAGCAAAAGTCCGGGACCAGATGGCTTCACTAGTGAATTCTACCAAACCTTCAAAGAGGATCTAATACCAATCCTGCACAAACTCTTCCAAAAAATTGAAGAAGAGACAGTACTCCCTAACTCATTCTATGAGGCCAACATCACCCTGATACCAAAACCTGGTATGGAAAGCACAAAAAAAGAAAACTACAGAACAATATCTCTGATGAATACCGATGCAAAAATCCTAAATAAAATTCTAGCAAATCGAATACAACAATGCATTAAAAAGATAATTCATCACGACCAAGTGGGGTTCATCCCAGATTCACAAGCATGGTTCAACATATGCAAATCCATCAATGTGATACATCACATAAACAAAATAAAGTACAAAAATCATATGATTATATCAATTAATGCAGAAAAAGCATTTGACAAGATACAACATCCATTTATGATTAAAATACTTAATAAAACGGGTATAGAAGGAAAATACCTTAACATAATAAAGGCCATATATGACAAGCCCTCTGCTAATCTCATAATTAATGGAGAAAACCTGAAGCCCTTTGCTCTACGTTCAGGAACACGACAGGGATGTCCCCTATCACCTCTGCTTTTCAACATATTTTTGGAAGTCCTTGCCAAAGCAATCAGGCAAGAGAAAGAAATAAAAGGCATCCAAATTGGGAATGAAGAAGTTACATTATACCTCTTTGCAGATGAAATGATGCTATATATAGAAAACCCTAAAGACTGCACCAAAAAGCTATTTGAAACAATCAACGAATACAGTTAAGTTGACGGCTACAAATCAACGCACAAAAGTCCATTGCCTTCCTATATACTAACAATGAAATCTCAGAAAAAGAAACACAAAAAACAATTCCTTTTGCAATTGCAGCAAAAAGAATAAAATACCTAGGAATAAACTTAACCAAGGATGTGAAAGACCTATATGCTGAAAACTATAAGACATTTTTGAAAGAAATTGAAGAAGACACAAAGAAATGGAAAGACATTCCGTGCTCATGGATTGGAAGAATCAACATAGTTAAAATGGCCATATTACCCAAAGCAATATACAGATTCAATGCAATCCCCATCAAAATCCCAATGGCATATTTTAAAGAAATAGAACAAAATATCATCAGATTTGTTTGGAACCACAAAAGACCCGAATAGCCAAAGCAATCTTAAGAAAAAGAACAATAATGGAGGTATCACACTTCCTGACTTTGGCTTGTACTACAGGGCTACAATAATCAAAACAGCATGGTATTGGCAGAAAAACAGACACGTAGACCAATGGAATAGAATTGAGAACCCAGAAATAAAACCACATAAATATGGACAGATAATTTTTGACAAAGAAGCTAAAAACATACAATGGAGCAAAGACAGCCTCTTCAATAAATGGTGCTGGGAGAATTGGATAGCCACGTGCAAAAGAATGAAACTGGACTGCTATTTGTCACCATGTACCAAAGTTAATTCAAAATGGATCAAAGACTTAAGCATAAGACCTGACACAATAAACTGCATAGAAGAAAACATAGGTACTAAACTTATGGACCTTGGGTTCAAAGAGCATTTTATGAACTTGACTAAAAAGGCAATGGAAGTAAAAGCTAAAATAAACGAGTGGGACTATATGAAACTTAAAAGCTTCTGCACAGCAAAAGAAACCATTGACAAAATAAAGAGGCCACCAACTGAATGGGAGAAGATTTTTGCAAACAGTGCCTCCGATAAGGGGCTAGTATCCAGAATATACAAGGAACTCATGCAACTCAACAACAAAAAAAAAACAACCCAATTGAAAAATGGGCAGAGGACTTGAAGAGACATTTCTCCAAAGAGGACATACAAATGGCAAATAGACATATGAAAAAATGCTCAACATCACTAATCATCAGAGAAATGCAAATCAAAACCACAATGAGATATCACCTCACCCCAGTCAGAATGGCTATCATCAACAAGACAAATAGTAACAAATGTTGGAGAGGCTGTGGAGAAAAAGGAACCCTCATACACTGTTGGTGGGAATGCAGACTGGTGCAGCCGTTATGGAAGGCAGTGTGGAGGTTCCTCAAAAAATTACGAATAGAATTGCCATATGACCCAGCAATCCCTCTCCTGGGTATCTACCCAAAAAATCTGAAAACATTTAGAGATAAATAACACGTGTGCTCCAATGTTCATTGCAGCTTTGTTTACGGTGGCCAAGACATGGAAACAACCAAAATGTCCTTCGATAGATGAATGGATAAAGAAGTTGTGGTATATATACACAATGGAATACTATTCGGCAGTAAGAAAAGATGATATAGGAACATTTGTGACAACATGGATGGATCTTGAGAGAGTAATGCTGAGCGAAACAAGTCAGACAGAAAAAGCAGAGAACCATGTGATTTCACTGATATGTGGTATATAAACCATAAGCAACAAAAGACCAAGACAAACAAATGAGAAACAGAAACTCATAGACACAGCCAATGGTTTGGTGGTGCCAGAGGTTAAGAGGGGTGGGGGGTGTGGGGTATCGAATATATGGTGTTGGAAGGAGAACTGACTCTGGGTGATGAACACACAATGGGATTATAGATGATGTAATACAGAATTGTACACCTGAAATCTGTGTAATTTTACTAAAATTATCACCCCAATAAATTTAATTAAAAAAAAAAAAAGATAGCAGGACAATCGTGACAAATTCATATGAAAAAAGGCAGGTCATTGTATGCCAGAGCCCAAGGTGTGTGGCAGTATGAATGGGAAGTGAATGTTGCATGGCTTGGGTTTCAATTGATTGCTTCTAATCAGAAAAATTGTATAACACAGCAAGGATTGAGGAAACTGCAATGCTGTTAGCATATTACAAAACTGAATTGTATTTTTTAAAGGTTCCAATGGCAAACTTGTGGTGTGAATTTAACCAAACCAATGTCAGGGATATTCCCTGTAGGATACTTCTCCTAAACCACAACTCTTCTAATGTTGTGATGGTGCTGCCTCCTATAACCTTAGGGCTACTTGACAAAAATTCTCAGTTCTAAAACAGTCACTGACAGTGAAATCTATGACTCAATGGGAGAAATGCCCTTGCTAGGATTAAGTATGGTGTAGTATATTTGCCTGATGGAGTAGGTATCCATATGCTACTCCTTCAAGAACGCTATGATCAACCAAAGATAAAAGATCACATTTGCATTGACAATGCAATATGGAAGAAACGGAACCCTCACATGACTGTGCTGGATACCTAGAATGATATACCTACCAAGGAAAAGCATCCACTGTTTTTTCAGGGTGTTAGAATGAAAATATCACGTGACCATTGATATATACACAATAGTGCTTAAAACGGATACCCAGATACTCCTACATAGAATTCAGAACTGCACTGCAGATAACGGAAATAATGTAGAAACACAATATCAAGTCAACAAATGAATGCATTAGCAAAGGTGGTATATATATAAAACGAAACAAGATACAGTCGTACAGGTGACTGAAGTCCTGATGCTTGCCACCGCAAGAAAGTATCTTGAGAAATTGTCAAGGAAGTACCAAGCATCCCAAGGCCACATAGGCTGTCTCTCCATTAAGTTAAAAGATGGACAATGTCAAATTCACATGGAAAGAAGTCAGTTCAGTGTTGCCCTGGGTGCAAGGTTTGGGGCAGCATACATGGGAGGTGAAAGTTGGATCCTTGTGTTTTCAATCAAGAATGTGATGTCCAAACTTTCTAGGTATGATTAGTGGTTCTGGTTGAAAATCACCATTAGAGACTAGAAGTCCCGATCTTCTTCTATCTGGAGCTCACATTCATCTGGGAACACTCTTTGATGGGGCAATTTTTGAAGCCAATTCACACACACCTACTGCATAGAAGTTCTTGCTCCTCTTTGAAGTTACAAGGTGAGTCCAGGCAAGACATTATGGCTGGCCCCATGGACCAATGTAGCATGAGAAATATGTCTCTACGGAGCACAGAGAATGGGGAAGTCACACACAGGGATCAAACTGGAAGGACTGTCAAGCACAAGTCTCTGGGCAGCAAATGGTCCAAGGCACCTCTGAGGTCGCAGAGTCCAGGAAGGTGACGATGATGTCACAGTTGACATTTTGTGGCATGAGAGGATACTGGTATGTGACTGGCCAGCCTGCTGATGTGCACAGATTAAAGCTCCAGTGCTGGGAAGAAAACAGACTGTGAGTCTGTATGGAGAGCGACTCCTGATGCCTGCAGCGTCAGACCCTGTTGAGCAGTTTCCTGATGACAGACCCTCCTGAGAATGCAACATTCTGGCACCTGCATCTTGGGCTTTTTAGACAGTGAGAAATGAACTTTTGTTATTGAAGCCACACAGATTATAATAATTTGGTAAGAAAATCGGACACTTTATCAGTCAGGGAGGGAATATCGAAAGCACAATAAGAAAATATGCTACTCCTTCAAGAATGCTTTGATCAATGGAAGAGAAAAGATCACATGTGCATTGACCATGTGATGTGCAAGAAATGAAATACTCTCATGTGTATGCTGGATACATAGAATGATATAGCTACCATTGAAAATAGTTTGCTATATGTCCAATGTGTTGAGAATGAAATATCATGTAGCCATTGATGCATACACAATAAATCGGATGCCCAGAAACTCCTAAACAGAATTCACAACTACACTGCAGATAACAGAAACTATGTAGAAACACAATATCACGTCAACTGATGAATGCATTACCGATGGTGGTATATGTATAAAATCAAACAAGATACAGTCATAAAGGCGACTGAAGTCCTGATGCTGGCCACCACAAGAAACTATCTTGAGAAACTGGCATGAAACAAGATAGCATCTCAAGGCCACATACAGTGCCTCTAAATTAAAATAGCAGACTGCCAATGTTAAATTTATAGGGCAAGAAGGCAAGTCAGTGTTTGCCAGGACTCAATGTGTGGAACAGCATGGATGGTAAGTGAAAGTTGCATGGCTCCTGTTTCTATTGATTGCATGTAATAAGAAAAATGGTATTTGACAGGTAGGATTGAGGAAAGTACAAATCTTTCAAAACTGATTTGTATTTTTTAAAGTTTCCAAAAGCAAACTGGTGGTGTGAATTTGACCAAAACAATGTAATGGATAGACCCACTACAGAACCAATCCTAAACAAGAAGTCCTCTAATGTTGTGATAGCCCTGCCTCTTAGACTATTTGGCCTACATTAGAAAGCACCTCAGTTCTACACAAAAACACTGCAGTGAAATTTAGGTCCCAATGGGAGAAATGCTCTCGCTAGAAATAAATGTGGTGGATATTTGCCACATGCAGAAGTATGCTATTTTACAGAGAGATAAATGATTTTGGAAAGGAGTTTTCACAGATTTCATTCACTTTGAATTCAAAATGGGAGAATCATTACACATTGAAAGAAGTATTTGAAAAAAAATGTGATGGGCCTTTTCACCTGTGAGCATAGATATTTCCTTCAAGTGGAAAGGAAGAATTGGTCTGAGAGCCAGGGTAACACTGTGATATCTTGAGTTGTTCAATCCTGGGCTATCCTGAAGGACCTGGAGTCTAAATCAGGCTAAGACTTGGATTGCTGCGGATCAGCTGTGCCTCTCCCATTCTCTTCCATGTGACATGACTTTCTGTTTCATCTTTTACATTTTGTGTATGTTATGTGTTTTTCTTTAACACTCTGGTTTGATAATTGAGTAAACATTCCCAATTTTCACCCTTTTACTCTGAGAGTGTGTACATTATGCATGTGGGCCTCTATGTGTTGTCAGGGAATCTATCGTAACTTCCAATTCTATGTTGTCACCTGCTAAGGGGTGGCAGAGAGTGACTTCCATAGAGAAATTCAGGGTGTTTGACAAGTAGAATATGGGGAACTACAGTATATACTGACCCAGGAATTCAGCCCACACACAAAAATACTGGACCTTCCTTTCTTTCTCAGGCATTTCCTGGCAAACCAGACCTCTACTGAATTACATCCAACTTTCTGAAACCAGGAGGTTGATAGGCATATATCGGAGTATTCAGAGGCAGAACCATGAAGCCAATCTTGCCTGTCACAACTGACAGAGCACCTCTCAATTGTGTATTGTTCCTCTCCATGTACCTACAATCATTAACCCCTATCATCACATGATAAGGATAATCAAGAACCTGATGCCCAAACTTGCTATGTTGATAAGTGGTTCAGGTTGAAAATTACCATCAGAGACTAGAAGACCCGATCTGCTTCTATCTGGAGTTCACATTCATCTTGGAACACTCTTTGATGGGGCACTTTTTGGAGCCTGTGCTCACAACAACTTCATATAAGTTATTGCTCCTATTTGAAGTGGCATCGTGATTCCTGGCATGTCATTTTTGCTGGTCCAAAGGGCCTGTCTATTATGAGAAAGATGGCTTTACAGAGCACAAAGAATGGTGAAGTCACACTTGAGCTCAAAGAAGGAGGACAATCCTGGATAAGTCTCTGTAAAGCAAAAGGCCCAGGGCACATCTGACGTTGTGGCCTCCTGTAGAAGGGAAGATGATGTCACAGTTGTCTTTTTCTGACACATGAAGATATATTCATGTGATTGGCCATACAGCTGTTGGGCATGGATAACAGTTCCATTGTTCAGCAGACAACAGAGTGTGAGTCTGTGAGGAGAGCAATTTCTGTGGCTCTGATTGGGGCGTTCCTTCCTCTTGAAGCCCTCATCTTCTAAGCAGTGAGAGAGTGTCACCCTGGAGAAATTCTGTGACTTTGAAGTAGATTATGGAGAACTACAGTATATACAGAGCCAGCTACTGAGCCCACACATAAAAAAGTGGACCTTCCTTTATTTTTTAGGTAATTCCTGGCGAACATGACCTCTACTGAATTACATCCAACCCTCTGAAATCAAACGGTTGATAGGCACGTAATGGGGAATTCAGTTGGCAGACCCATGGAATCAATCTGGTTTGTCAGAACTGACAGAGCAGCATACAAATGTGTATCTTTCCTCTCCATGTACCAACACTCCCTTGACACTACTCAGCACATGATGAGGACTATCAAGAACCTGATGCCCAAACTTGCTAGGTATGATAAGAGGTTCTTGTTGAAAATCACCATCAGAGACTAGAAGACCTGATCTGCATCTATCTGGAGCTCACATTCATCCAGGAACATTCTTGATGGGGCACTCTTTGGAGCACTCACCAACTGCATGTCAGTTCTTGCTCCTTTGAAGTGGCAAGGTGATTCCTGGCAAGTCATTATGCCTGGCCAGTGGCCTCAGTAGTATGAGAAAGAAGGCTCTACACAGCACAGAATGGTGAAGTCACACTCAGGGCTCAAAGTGGAAGGACTGTATGGATAAGTCTCTGTGCAACAAATGGTCCAAACACCTCTGTGGCTATGGCCTCCTTGAGAGGGATGATGACACAGAGTTGTCTTTTTGTGACACATGAGGATACTGATATGTGATTGGCCAGGAGGCTGCTGGCACAGATTAAAGCTCCTGCTGGGCAGACAATAGAGTGTGAGTCTGTGAGGAGAACGATTTCTGTGGCTTTGCTCAGGTGGTTCTTTCTTCCTGATGCCCTCAGTGTCAGACCCTGCTGAGCAGTTTCCTGTTGACAGACCCTCCTAAGAAAGCAAACTTCTGGCACCTTCATCTTGTACTTTTTCAGGACAGTGAGAAGTATAATTTTGTTATTGAAGGCACACAGTCTATAACATTTTGCTATGAAAATCAGACTTTATCAGTCAGGGAAGGAAAATCAAAAGCAAAATGAGACAATATGCTCTTTCAAGAATGCTGTGATCAACCAAAGAAAATGATCATGTGCACGTTGACAATGTGATGTGGAAGAACTGGAATGCTCACATGTCTCTGCTGGATACATAGAATGTTATAGTTACCTTGGAAAACAGTTCTATTTGTCCAGTATGTTGAGAATGAAAATATCAGGTGACCATTGATATATACAATAGTGTTTAAAACAAATGCCCAGAAACTCCAAATTCAGAACTGCACTGTAGATAATGGCAAAAATGTAGAACACAACATCAGGTCAACTGATGAATGCATTGAAGGTGGTATATGTATAAAATGAAACAAGATACAGTCATAAAAGTGACAGAAGTCCTGATACTGGCCACTTCAAGAAAGTGTCTTGAGAAATTGGCAGAGAAGATGTTAGCATCACAAGGCCACATAGGCTGTCTCCTTAAGATAACAACAATGTGAAATTCATAGTGAAGGAAGGCAGGTCTGTGTTTGCCAGGGTGCAAGGTGTGGGGCAGCGTGGATGGGAAGTGGAATTTGTGTGACTTGGGTTTCCATTGATTGTTTGTAATGAGAACAGTGGTATTAGAGAGAAAGGATTGAGGAAAGTACAATGCTGTGGTCATAATACAAAACTGAATTCTATTTTTCAAAGGTTCCAAAGGCAAACTGGTGTGTGAATTTTACAAAACAATGTAAGGATTTTCCCAGTAGGGCACCTCTCAACCACAAGTCCTGTAATCTATGCCCTAACTCCTAGACCCTTTGGGCTACATGAGAAAGCTCCTCAGTTCTAAAACAAACACTGCCAGTGAAATTTAGGTTTCAATGGGAGAAGTGTCCTTGCTAGAAATAAGTGTGGTGGTGGATATTTCCTGATGAGTACATTACTGTTTTACAGAGAGAGCACTGATTTTGGAAAGGAGTTTTCACAGATTTCATTCACTGTGAATTGAAAGGAGAGAATCATTACACATTGAAGTCTCTGAAACAAACATGGTCTCCTCTCTGAGCATAGATATTTCCTTCAGTGGAAAGGAAGATTGGTCAGAGAGCTGGGCAACAGCTGTTCATCTCTTCAGTTCAAGCCTGGATCCTTAATTACCTGAGTCTAAATCAGGCTAAAACTCAGATTGCTGTGGATCTGTGCCTCTCCATTCTCTTCCAGGTTTCTGAGGGCCTCCAGCAACATGCCTATGTTCATCTTTACATTTTGCATGTTGTGTGCATTACTTCTGATCTTCATAATTGAGGAAACATTCCCAATTTTCACACTTTTACTCATACTGTCTTTACATTTTGCATGTGGGACTCCATGTGTGGTCAGAATCTATGATTTCCAATTCTTTGTTACATCATCTAAGGTGTGCAGAATGTCTCCCAGAGAAATTCAGTGTCTTTGACAAGTAGAATATGGAGAAACTACAGTATATACTGAGCCACCTACTGAACCAAACACAAAAGTGGACCTTCTTTCTTTCTTAATTAATTCCTGAACCTCTGCTGAATTACATCCAAACCTCTGAAATCACCTGGTTGGTAGGCACATATTGGGGAATTCAGAGGGCAGACCATGGAGTCCATCCTGCCTGTCAGAACTGACAGAACAACATACAAATATGTATCCTTCCTCTCTGCGTACCAACACTCCCTTGACACTACTCAGCAAATAATGAGGACAATCAGAAACTGAAGCCTCAACTTGCTAGGTATGATAAGTGGTTCTTGTTGAAAATCACCATCAGAGACTAGAAGACCATCTGCTTCTATCTGGAGCTCACATTCATCAAACACTCTTTGATGGGCACTTTGGAAGCCACACTCACAAATTCTTGTTCCTCTTTGAAGTGGCAAGGTGATTCCAGGTCATATGTGGTTGTGCCCAAGGCCTCTGTATGAGAAAGAAGGCTCACAGAGCACAGAGAATGAAGTCACACTCAGGGCTCAAAGTGGAAGGTCCTGGATAAGTCTCTGCAAATGGTCCAAGGCAATTCTGTGGCTGTGGCCTCCTGGAGAGGGATTGATGATGTCACAGTTGTCTTTTTGTGACACATGAGGATACTGATATGTGATTGGCCGGATGCTGTATACAGTTTACAGTTCCAGTGCTGGGCAGACAACAGAGTGTGAGTCTGTGAGAGCAACTTCTGTGGCTGTGCTCATGGTGTTCCTTCCTCCTAACACCCTCAACTTCAGACATTGCTGAGCAGTTTCCTGTTGACAGACACTCCTGTGAATGCAAGGTTCGGGCACATTCTACGTGGAATTTTAAGACAGTGAGAAATACAATTCTGTTATTAGAGCCACACAGGCTATAACATTTGGAATGTAAATCAGACACTTTATCAGTCAGGGAAGGAAAAGAAAAAAAAAATGAGACAATATGCTACTCCTTCAAGAATGCTGTGATCAACCACAGAATAAAGATCACATGTGTATTGACAGTGTGATGTGGAAAAACTGGAATGCTCACATGTTTCTGCTGGATACGTAGAATGATGTAGCTATGGTGGAAAAGAGTTCACCCTTTATCCAAGATGTTAAGAATGAAGATATCACATGACCATCAATATATACACAATAGTGTTTAAAACGTATGCCGAAAAACTCCTAAACAGAATTCAGAACTGCACTGTAGAGAAAGGCAAAACATAGAAACACAATATCAGGTCAACTAATGAATGAATTAGTGAAGGTGATTTATGTGTAGGATGAAACAAGATACAGTCATGAAGGTGACAGAAGCCCTGATACTGGCACACAAGAAAGTATCTTGAGAAATTGCAAGAGAGAAAGCTAGCATCCAAGGTCATATGCTCTCTTTTATAACAGAATGATAATGTCAAATTCATAGGAAAGAAGGCAGGTCAGTGTTTCCAGGATGCAAGGGACAGAGCAGCATGGAAGAAGTGAAAGTTGCATGGCTTGTTTCTATTGATTGCTAATCAGAAAAATGGTATTAGACAGCAAGGATTGAGAAACTTATAAATATTATAAAACTGAATGAAAATTTCATTGATATATAATATATTTAAAATGGATGCCCAGAAACTCCTAAACAAAATTCAGGTGTAGATAATGGCAAAATGTAGACACAATATCAGGTCACCTGATGAATGCATTCAAAGGTGGTATATGAAATACAAGATACAGTCATAATTGTGAGAAGTCCTGATACTGGACACAACAAGAAAGTGTCTTGAGAAATTGGCAAGTGAAAGAAGCTAGCATCCCAAGGACATATGTTCTCTCTGCATTGATAACAGAATTGTCAAATTTTGAGAAGGCAGGTCAGTGTTTGCAGGAGCAATGTGCAGCTGAATGGGAAGTGAAATTGTATGGTTTCTATTGATGCTTGTAATCAGAAAATGTTATAATAGAGCAAGGATTGAGGAAAGCTGTTTATTAAAATGAATTGTATTTTTAACATTTCCAATGGGAAAACTGGTGTGAATTTTACCAAAACAATGTAAGGATATTCCCTGCACCTCTCATAAACCACAAGTCCTCTAATGTTGTGATGGCCTGACTCCTAGATTTTTGGCTACATGAGAAAGGTTCAGTTCTAAAACAACACTGCATGGAAATTTGGTCAATGGGAAAAGTGCCCTTGCAAAAATAAGTATGTTGGTGGATATTTGCCTGATGAGTACTGATTTCTCAGAAGGCACTGATTTGGAAAGGAGTTTTCACAGATTTCATTCACTGTAATTGAAAGAGAATCATTACATTGAAAGAAGTCTCTGAACAAAAATGATGCCTCCTCATCTTTAGCATAAATATTTCCTTTCAGTGGAAAGGAAGGATTGTCAGAGAGTCAACTGTGGTATATTCTTGTTCAAGCCTGGCTATCATGGCTGTATGAGGTGTTCAATTCTATAAATGAGTGTAAATCTGCTACTCCTGATCTGTTGCCTCTCCCTCTTCCATGTTACTGGCTCCTATGGCATGCCTATCTGTTTCATCTTACATTTTGCACATGTTGTGTGCATTACTTTAATACTCTGATCTTCATGATTGAGAAACATCCAAATTTTCACACTTTTACTCATAGTCTGTACATTTTCACATATGACTTTCAATTCTTTGTTATGTCTCCTGCAAGGTGTGGTGTTTTCCCAGGAGAAATTCAGTGTCTTTGACAAGTAGAATATGGAGAACTACAGTATATATGCAGCTGAACCCACACACAAAGAAAGTGGACCTTCTTTCTTTCTTAGGTAATTCCTGGAAACCTCTACTGAATTACATCCAACCTCTGAAATCAGTTGTTTCATAGCCATGTGGAATTCAGATGGCAGACCATGAAATAATGCCTGTCAAACTGACAGATCACCATAGAGATATCCTTCTTCTCCAAAGTGACACTACTCAGCAAATGATGAGGAGACTCAAAAACCTGAGCCTCTTGCTAGATAAGTGGTTCTGTTGAAAATCACATCAGAGACTAGAAGACCCATCTCTATGTGGAGCTCACATTCATCAGGACACTTTGATGGGTACTTTGAGTGCTCACACCAACTGCATATCAGGTTGCTCTCTTTTAAGTGGCAAGGTGATTCCTGGCAAGTCATTTCTCTGCCTGTAGTATGAAAAGAATGCTCTATGGAGCACAGAGAATGGTGAAGTCACACAGGTTAAATGGAAAGGACTGTCTGGATAGTCTCTGGGCAAATGGTCAAGGCACCTGTGGGTGCAGCCTCCTGGAGGGATAATGATGTCACAGTTGTTTTGTGACATGAGGATACTGATATGTTTGGCCAGGCTGCTGGCATGGATTACAGCTCCAGGGCAGACAACAGAGTGAGTCTGTGAGAGCGACTTCTATGGCTCTTCAGGCTGTTCCTTCCTCCTGATGCCCTCAATCAGACCTTGCTGCAGTTTCCTGTTGACAGACCTCCTGAAAGCAAAGTTCTGACACCTTCATCTTGGAATTTCAGGACGGTGAGAAATACATTTCTGTTATTAAAGTCACAGTTTATAACATTTTCTATGAAATCAGACATTTTATTGTCAGGGAAAATCAAAAGCACAATGAGACAATATGCTACTCCTTCAAGAATGCTGATCAACAAAGAAATATCACATGTGTGTTGACAATGAGATGTGGAAGAACTGGAATCATGTCTCTGGTGGATACATAGAATGATATAGCTGTGGAAAAAGTTCACTATTTGTCCAGGATGTTGAGAATGAAAATATCACGTGACCATTTATATACTCAATAGTGTTTAAAATGCCAGAAACTCCTAAACAGAATTCAGAACTGCACTGTTAATGGCAAAATGTAGAAACACAATCAGGTCAACTGATTGCATTAGCGATGGTATATGTATAAAATGAAACAAGATATAAAAGGTGACAGAAGTCCTGATGCTCACAGCAAGAAAGTCTTCAGAAATTTGCAAGAAGAAGCTAGCATCCAAGGCCACATGCTATCTCTCCATTAAGTAACAGAACAACAGTCAAATTCATAGAGAAAAAGGCAGGTCAGTGTTTCAGGTGCAAAGTGTGGGCAGCGTGGATGGGAATTGAAAGTTGCGTGGCTTGGGTATCTATCGATTGCTTATAATTAGACAAATGGTATTAGACAGCATGGATTGAGGAAAGCACAATGCTATTGGCATATTACAAAACTGAATTGTATTTTTAAAATGATTCCAACGGCAAACAAGTGGTGTGAATTTTACCAAAACTCTGTAAGGATATTCCCTGTACATCTCCTAAACCACAAGTCCTCTAATGTTGTGATGGCCTGCCTAGACCCTTGGGCTACATGAAAGCTCCTCAGTTCTAAAATAAACACTGCAGTGAAATTTAGTCCCAATGGAGAAGTTCTTGTTAGAATAAGAAAGTTGGATATTTGCCTGATGGAGAACATTACCATTTTACAGAGAGCAATGATTTTAGAGTTTTCACAGATTTCATTCACTGTGAATTGAAAGGAGAGAATCATTACCCATTGAAAGAAGTCTCTGAAACAAAACTGGGATTCACCTGTGAGCATAGATATTCCTTCAGTCAAAAGGAAGAATTGGTCAGAGCTGGGCTGTCTCTTGTGGTTCAAGCTGGCTATCCTGAAGGATCTGGAATCAGGCTAAAACTCAGATTGCAGTGGATCTGCTGTGCCTCTCCCATTCTTTTCCATGTTACTGAGGGCCTCTGTGGCATGCCTTTCTGTCATCTTTTATATTTTGTGTGTACTTTAATTCTCTGATCTTAATTGAAACATTCCCAATTTTCACCCTTTACTCATAGATTCTGTACATTTTGCATGACTCCATGTGTGGTAAGAATCTATGTGACTTCCAATTCTTTGTTACATCACCTGCTAAGGGTGGCTGAGTGTCTTCCAGAGAAATTCAGTGTCTTTGAAAAGGAGAATATGAGAACTACAGTATATACTGAGCCAGCTACTGAGCCACACAAAAAGTGGAAATTTTTTTCTTAGGTAATTCCTGTGAACTGACTCTACTGAATTACATAACCTCTGAAATCAGCATTGATAGGCATGAGAATCAGATGACAGACCATGGAGCTCATCCTGCCTGTCAGAACTGACAGAGCACCATACAAATGTGTATTCTCTCCAGTACCAACACCCTTGACTACTCAGCAATAATGAGGACAATCAGAACCTGATGCAACTTTCTATGTTGATAAGTGGTTCAGTTGAAAATCACCATCAGACTAGAAGACATATGCTTCTATCTGAGCTCACATTCATCTGGGAAGACTCTTTGATGGGGTTTTTGAGCCAATGCTCACCAAATGAATGTTCTTGCTCCTCTTTGAAGTGGCAAGGTTTTCCTGGCAAGTCATTTTGCTGGGCAAGGGCCTCTCTAGTATGAGAAGATGGCTCTATGGAGCACAGAATGTGAAACACTCAGGGCTCAAATGGAAAAACTGTCCTGGATAAGTCTCTGGCAGCAAATGGTTGAAGCACTCTCTGTGGCTCCTGGAGAGGGATGATGATGTTGCTTGTAATCAGAAAATGGTATTGACAGCAAGGATTGAGGAAAGCACAATGCTGTTGGCATATTACAAAACTGAATTGTATTTTTAAAGGTTCCAATGGCAAACTGGTGTGTGAACAAAACAATGTAAGGATATTCCCAGTAGACCTCTCCTAAACCACAAGTCCTCTAATGTTGTGATGCTGTCTCCTCTTGGGCTACATGAAGCTCCTCAGTTCTAAAACAAACACTGCCAGTGAAATTTAGGTCCCAATGGGAAGTTCCTTGCTAGAAATAAATGTGGTGGTGGATTGCCTGATGGAGTAGATTACCATTATACAGAGAGCACTGATTTTGGAAAGTTTTCACAGATTTCATTCACTGTGAATTGAAAGGAGAGAATCATTTACATTGAAAGAAGTCTCTGAAACAAATGTGGCCTCCTCACCTGTGAGCATAGATATTTCCTTCAGTGGAAAGGAAGGATGGTCAGAGAGCTGGCAACACATGTGGTCTCTTCTGGGTTCAAGCTGGGCTATCCTGAGTCTAAATCAGGCTAAAACTGATTGCTGCAGATCTGCTGTCTCTTCTCTTCCATGTTACTGAGGCCTCCTGGCATGCTATCTGTTTCATATTTTACATTTGTGTGTGTGCATTATTTAATACTCTGATCTTCATAATTGAGGAAGCATTCCCACTTTTCAACCTTTTACTCATAGAGTCTGTACGTTTTGCATGTGGGGCTCCATGTGTGTTCAAAGAATCTATTGTGACTTCCAATTCTTTGTTATGTCACCTGCTAAGGGTGCAGTGTCTTCCTGAGAAATTCAGTGTCTTTGACAAGTAGAATATGGAGAACTACAGAATACTGAGCAGCTACTGAGCACAACAAAGAAAGTGGACCTTCCTTTCTTTCTTAGGTAATTCTGGTGAACCTGACCTCTACTGAATTACATCCAACCTCTGAAATCAGCCATTGATAGGAATGTGGGAATTCAGATGGCAGACCCATGGAACATCCTGCCTGTCAGAACTGACAGAAAACCATACAAATGTGTATATCTTCCTCTCCGTGTCAACACTCCTTGACTCAGCAAATGATGAGGACAATCAGAACCTGATGCTCAAACTTCTATTTCTCAGAACAGTGGTTCCAACTGCATGTCAGTTCTTCCTTTGAAGTGGCAAGGTGATCCTGGCAAGTCATTTATGGCTGGCCAAGGGCCTCTGTAATATGAGAAGATGGCTCTATGAGCACAGAGAATGGTGAAGTCACTCAGGCTCAAAGTGGAAAGACAGTCCTGGATAAGTCTCTGTGCAGCAAATGGTACAAAGCACCTCTGTGGCTGCAGCCTCCTGGAGAGGGGATGATGATGTCACCATTGTCTTTTGTGACACATGAGGATACTGATATGTGATTGGCCAGGAAGCTGCAGGGCATGATTACAGCTCCAGTGGCAGACAACAGTGTGAGTCTGTGAGGATTCTGTGGCTCTCAGGCTTCTTCTTCCATGTCCTCAGCGTCAGACCTGAGCAGTTTCCTGTTGACAGACCCTCCTGAAAAAGCAATGTTCTGGCACCTTCATCTTGGACTTTCAGGATGGTGAGAAATACATGTTTATTGAAGCCACATAGTCTATAACATTTTTTAAAATGGACACTTTATCAGTCAGAGAAATTGAAAGCACAATGACAATATGCTACTCCTCAAGAATGCTGTGATCAACCAAAGAGAAAAGATCACATGTTGACAATATGTGAAGAACTGGAATTCTCACATGTCTCTGGTGGATACATAGAATGATATAGCTACATGGAAATTTTTTGTCCAATATATTGAGAATGAAAATGTCACATGACCATGATATATACACAATAGTGTTTAAAATGGATGCCCTGAAACTAACAGAAGGCACTGTAGATAATGGCAAAATGTAGACACAAATTCAGGTCAACTGATGAATATATGTAAAATGAAACAAGATACAGTCATAAAGGTGACCTGATGCCACAGCAATAAAAGTTCTTGAGAAATTGGCAAAACTGTCTCTAAGATAACAGAACATTCAAAATGGCATGAGTCTGTAAAGCTTGGAATTTACAAAGAATCAAACAAAATCACAAGGATTGCACAGCAGACAGGCAAGAAGCATAGACTGAAATCACCTACAGGTGGGAGATTAGTGGATAAAAAGGAGAATTCAAACATACAGGAGATGTAGTGAGCTGCTGCTTGAAACTACAGTTCAAGTGAGGGAGAACTCTGTAGGGCTGTCTCCACTGAGGAGACAGCATATAACTGAACAAATGGCAGAGATACAGAGAAGGAAAAAAGCTGAAAAATGGTTTAAGTCCTCACTGGAGCAGAGACCTTAGGACTGAGACTGTTTGAGAGAATGATGCTGAAAGGAGTACAGTGTCAGATCAAAACAACAGAAAATTTGATTTTGAGAACTGTGGACCACAGACACAAATTCCAGAACTAGTTTTGAGAAGGATGGAAGCAACTGTGTGGTGGTTCACCATTGCTCTGGTCTCACAATCTGAATATCTGGGCTCTGAGTAAACAGAACTGCTGACATCATGTCTGAATCAGAGCTGGAAGAGCTTTGAACACAAAAGCTCTCCATGGGACTGACACTGCATGTGACCTAGAGACTATTAACAGAGCATCTGAATCATTGTGAGAAGTTGTGAAATAGTGCAGAAAACATGCACTATGTGAGAAGAAAAATTGTTGCAGTTGGAGAAATAATAAAACATTCTACCAACAAGTACTGACAAAAAAGAAAGACTTTCTATCAACCTGTTGAAGAAGTCACTCCTGTAGATGTCTGAGAAATAGTAAACCAGTAATCGCCATGAATAACCAAGGCAACAAGATAGCTCAGAAAGAAAGTGAAAATCTCCAGAGAAGGCACTTAAAGATACAAAATATGTGACTTGAGAATTCAAGATTGCAGTTCTGAAAAACTCAGCAGATACAAGAAACACAGATAGGCAGTTAAATGAACTCAGAAACTCAATCAAAGAAAAGCATGATAATTTTACAGAAATTGAAATTTTAACAAGAACCAAATAGAATTTCTGGAGATTAAGTCAATAGAAGAAATTAAAATGAAATAACCAGCTTAATGAGTTGACCAGATGGAAAGAATCAGTGACATCGAAGATAGAAACCTGAAATGACACAGATAGAAGAAGAAAGACTTGAGACTTAAAGAAATGAAAGATCTACAAGAACTTTCTGACTCCATCAGAAAGAGCAATATAAGAATAATGGGCATACCAGAAGAAGAAGAAAGAGAAGGGAACAGAGAATATATTCAAACAAATTGTGATGAACTCCCAAATTTGTGGACAGAACTGGGAATCCAAGAAGCAAATAGAACACCTAGTTACCTCAAACAGGCCTTCTCCAAGGCACATTGTATTGAAACTGTCTAAAATCAACGACAAAGAAAGAATCCTCAAGGCAGCCAGGGAAAGAAGACGGTAACAAGGAAAGCCCATTAGAATGTCATCAGATTTTCAGCAGAAACTCTACAGCCAGGAGGAGTGGAACCAAATATTCAAACTATTGAAAGAGAGAAATCATGAGCCAAGAATAATATATCCAGCAAAGATATCCTTTAGATATGAAGGAGGAATAAAGACCTTTCAGACATACAGAAGCTGAGGAATTTTCTAATACCTGCACTACAAGAAATACTAAAGAGGCTATTCGACCACCATTCAGGGACAATTTGTGAACCAAAACTCAAAAAGGAGTGCCTGAACAATATGGGAATGGAAAATAAGTGCTGAAGAAAATGGAATGAAATATCAAACTCTTTTACATAAACTTGGTAACCACTCAAAATATCCAGAACTGAAATATATTCTGAAATGAAAACAGAGAAACATCATAGAATACCACCACACAGAAATAATGACAACAACAAAAGGCAAAGAAACAATGGAGACACAGCCTACCAGAAAACTGGATAGAATGAGAGAATCCTCACATATCATAATCTCTAAATGTAAATGGACTGAACTCACCAATAAAAAGGCACAGAGTAGCAGATTGGATCAAAACTAAACTCAACCATATGCTGTCTCCAAGAGACACATCTCAGCTACAAGGACAAGCATAGACTCAAAGTGAAAGGGTGAAATTGACACTCAAGCAAATGGTACCAGAGAAAATCAGGTGTAGCATAATGATATCAGATGAACAGACTTCAAGGTGAAAAAGATAACAAGAGACAAGATGGACATTTCATAATGGTGAAGGGACTGTACAACAAGACATAACAGTCATCAATAATGCAATCAGAGCAGAAATACACCAAGCAACTACTAACAGAACTAAAGGAGAAATTGACCAAAACACAATTATACTGGGGACTTAAATACATCATTGACAGCTATGGATAGATCATCCAAACAGAAAATAAATAACGAAATAGTAGCCCTAAATGACTTAGATGAAATGGACATAATTGACATTTATAGAGCACTTCATCCTAAAACATCAGACACATTCTTTTCTAGTGTACATGGAACATTCTCAAGGATAGACCATATATTGGGACATAAAATCAGTCTCAACAAATTTAAGAAGATTGAAATCATACCATGCCTCTGATCACAAGGCTTTCAAATTGGATATCAATTGTAAAAGCGGGAAAAACACAAATACATGGAGACTAAACAACATACTTTTAAAGAAGGACTGGTCAAGAAGAAATTAGAGGAGAGATCAAAAGATACATAGAAACAAATGACAATGAAAATACATCCTACCAAAATGGGATGAAAGCAGTTTAAGAGGAAATTTATCTCATTACAGGCCTATCTCAAGAAACAAGAAAACTCCAAAAAATTAACCTCATGTTACTTAAAGAACTAGAAAAGAAGAACAAGTAAAACCAAGGTCAGCAGAAGATGAAATAACAAAAATTAGAGCAGAACTAAATGAAATAGAGAACAAAGACAATAGAAAAATTAATGTGACAAAGAGCTGGTTCTTTAAAAGATTAACAAAATTGACCCTTGCTAGACTTACCAAGATAAAAAGAGAAGACACTGATTAACAAAATCAGAAATGTAAAAGGAAGTTATCACGGACACCACAGAAATACAAAGGATCATCCAAGAATACTATGAAGGACTATACCAAATTCAACAACCTAGAAGAAATGGACAAGTTCTTAGAAACATATAGCCTCAAGGCTGAACCATGAAGAACTGGAAATCTAAACAGACCGATCACCAGTAACAAATTGAATCAGTCATCCAAAACCTTAAAGCAAAAGTGGACCAGATGGCTTCACTAGTGAATTCTACCAAACCTTCAAAGAGGATCTAATACCAATCCTGCACAAACTCTTCAAAAATTGAAGAAGAAGACTCTAACTCATTCTATGAGGCCAACATACCCTGATACCAAAACCTGGTAGGAAGCACAAAAACTACAGACCAATATCTCTGATGAATACCATGCAAAATCCTAAATAAAATTCTAGCAAATCGAATACAACAATGCATTAAAAGATTATTCATCACGACCAAGTGGGGTTCATCCCAGCACAAGATGGTTCAACATATGAATCCATCAATGTGATACATCACATAAACAAAATAAAGGACAAAATCATATGATTATATCAATTGATGCAGAAAAAGCATTTGACAAGATACAACATCCATTTATGATTAAAACACTTAATAAAATGGGTATAGAAGGAAAATACCTTAACATAATAAAGGCCATATATGACAAGTCTGCTAATCTCATAATTAATGGAAAACTGAAGCCCTTTGCTCTGTTGAGGAACACGACAGGATGTCTATCACCTCTGCTTTCAACATATTTTGGAAGTCCTTGCCAAACAATCAGGCAAGAGAAAGAAATAAAGCATCAAATTGGGAATGAAGTTAAATTATCACTCTTTGCAGATGATGCTATATATAGAAAACCCTAAAGACTCACCAAAAAGCTATTTGAAACAATCAAGAATACAGTAAGTTGAGCTACAAAATCAACACAAAGTCCATTGCCTTCCTATATACTAACAATGAAATCTCAGAAAAAGAAACACAAAAAACAATTCCTTTTGCAATTGCAGCAAAAAGAATAAAATACCTAGGAATAAACTTAACCAAGGATGTGAAAGACCTATATGCTGAAAACGATAAGACATTTTTGAAAGAAATTGAAGAAGATACAAAGAAATGGAAAGACACTCCGTGTTCTTGGATTGGAAGAATCAACATAGTTAAAATGGCCATATTACCCAAAGCAATATACAGATTCAACGCAAACCCATCAAAATCTCAATGGCATATTTTAAAGAAATAGAACAAAAAATCATCAGATTTGTTTCGAACCACAGAAGACCCTGAATAGCCAAAGCAATCTTAAGAAAAAAGAACAATAATGGAGGTATCACACTTCCTGACTTTGACTTGTACTACAGGGCTACAATATTCAAAACAGCATGGTATTGGCAGTAAAACAGACACCTAGACCAATGGAATAGAATTGAGAACCCAGTAATAAAACCACATAAATAAGGACAGATAATTTTTGACAAAGAAGCTAAAACATACAATGGAGCAAAGCCTCTTCAATAAATGGTGCTGGGAGAATTGGATAGCCACAAAAAATGAAACTGGACTGCTATTTGTCACATGTACCAGTTAATTCAAAATGGATCAAAGACTTAAGCATAAGACCTGACACAATAAACTGCATAGAAAACATGGGTGCTAAACTTATGGACCTTGGGTTCAAAGAGCATTTATGAACTTGACTCCAAAGGCAATGGAAGTAAAAGCTAAAATAAACAATGGACTATATGAAACTTAGCTTCTGCACAGCAAAAGAAACCATTGACAAAATAAAGAGGCCACCAACTGAATGAGAAGATTTTTTGCAAACAGTGCCTGATAAGGGCTAGCATCCAGAATATACAAGGAACTCATGCAACTCAACAACAAAAAACAAACCAATTGAAAAATGGGCAGAGGACTTGAAGAGACATTTCTCCAAAGAGGACATACAAATGGCAAATAGACATATGAAAAATGCTCAACATCACTAATCATCAGAGAAATGCAAATCAAAACCACAATGAGATATCACCTCACCCCAGTCAGAATGGCGATCATCAACAAGACAAATAGTAACAAATGTTGGAGAGGCTGTGGAGAAAAGGACCTCATACACTGTTGGTGGGTGCAGACTGGTACAGCTTTATGGAAGGCAGTGTATTCCTCAAAAATTACAATAGAATTGCCATATGACCCAGCAATCCTCTCCTGGGTATCTGAAAAATCTAAAAACATTTAGAGATAAGACATGTGCTCAATGTTCATTGAAGCTTTGTTTATGTGGCCAAGACATGGAAACAACAAAATGTCCTTCGATAGATGAATGATAAAGAAGTTGTGGTATATATACAATGGAATACTATTCAGTAAGAAAAGATGATATAGGAACATTTGTGACAACATGGATGGATCTTGAGAGTAATGCTGAGAGAAACAAGTCAGACAGAAAAAGCAGAGAACCATGTGATTTCAATGATATGTGTATATAAACCAAAAGCAACAAAAAACAAGACAAACAAATGAGACAGAAACTCATAGACACAGACAATGGTTTGTGTTTGCCAGAGGTAAATTTAGATGAAAATGAATATATGGTGATGGAAGGAGAACTGACTCTGGGTGATGAACACACAATGGGATTTATAGATTATGTAATACAGAATTGTACACCTGAAATCTGTGTAATTGTACTAAAATTATCACCCAATAAATTTAATTAAAAAAAAAGATAGCAGAACAATCGTGACAAATTCATATGAAAAAAGGCAGGTCATTGTCAAGTGTGTGGCAGTATGAATGAAGTGAATGTTGCATGGCTTGGGTTTCAATTGATTGCTTCTAATCAATTGTATAACAGCAAGGATTGAGGAAACTGCAATGCTGTTAGCATATTACAAAACTGAATTGTATTTTTAAAGGTTCCAATGGCAAACTTGTGGTGAATTTCAATGTCAGGGATATTCCTGTAGGACACTTCTCCTAAACCACAACCTCTAATGTTGTGATGTGCCTCCTAGAACTACATGAGAAAAATTCTCAGTTCTAAAACAGTCACTAGTGAAATATAACAATGAGAATTCTTGCTAGATTAAGTATGGTGGAAAATATTTGCATGGAGTAGACATATGCTACTCCTTCAAGAATGCTGTGATCAACCAAGAAAAAGATCACATGTGCATTGACAATGCAATATGGAAGAACTCACATGACTGTGCTGGATACATGATATATGGAAAACATCATTTTTCAGTGTTGAGAATGAAAATATCATGACCATTGATATATACACAATAGTGATGCCCAGAAACTCCTAAACAGAATTCAGAACTGCACTGTAGATAACAAAATGTAGAAACACAATATCAGGTCAACTGATGAATGCATTAGCAAAGGTGGTATATATATAAAAGAAACAGTCATAAAGGTGACAGAAGTCCTGATGCTGGCCACACAAGAAAGTATCTTGAGAAATTGGCAAGGAAGTACAAGCATCCCAAGGCCACATACTGTCTCTCCATTAAGATAACAGATGACAATGTCAAATTCATAGAGAAAGAAGGAAGGTCAGTGTTTTCCAGGGTGCAAGGTGTGGGGCACCATGCATGGGAAGTGAAAGTTGCATGGTCTGTGTATCTATTGATTGCTTGTAATCAGAGAAATGGTATTAGACAGCAAGGATTGAGGAAAGCACAATGCTGTTGGCATATTACAAAACTGAATTGTATTTTAAATGTTCCAAAGGCAAACTGGTGGTGTGAATTTTACCAAAACAATGAAAGAAGTGTCCATGTTGAGAACCTCTCCTAAACCACAAGTCCTCCAATGTTGTGATGGCCCTGTCACCTAGATCCTTTGGGCTACATGAGAAAGCTCCTCAGTTCTAAAAACAAACACTGCCAGTGAAATTTAGGTCCCAATGGGAGAAGTAACCTTGCTAGAAATAAGTGTGTTGGTGGATATAAGCCTGATGGAATAGATAGACGTTTTACAGAGAGAGCACTGATTTTGGAGAGCAGTTTTCACAGATTTCATTCTCTGTGAACTGAAAGGCTGAGAATCACTATGCATTGAAAGAGGTCATTAAAACAAAATGTGATGGGCCACCTCTCCTGTGAGCGTAGATATTTCCTTCGAGTGGAAAGGAAGGATTAGTCAGAAGGCTGGGGCAATGTCTGTGATCTCTTTTGATGTGCAAGCTTTGGCTGTCCTGATGGACCAGGAGTCTAAATCAGGCTAAACATAGGATTTCTGCGGATCTGCTGTGCTTCTCCCACTCTCCTCCATGTTACCGAGGGCCTCCTATGGCACAAATGTTTCATCTTTTACATGTTGCATTTGTTATGTGGTTTTCTTTAATACTCTGATCTTTATAATTGAGGAAACATTCCAAATTTTCAAACTTTTACTCAGAGAGTGTATACATTTTGCTTCTGGGACTCCATGTGTGGTCAGAGAATCTATTGTGACTTCCAATTCTGTGTTACTCACCTGCTAAGTGGTGGCACAGAGCATCTTCCCGGAGAAATTCAGTGTCCTTGACAAGTAGACTAAGGAGAACTACAGTATACACTGGGCCAGCTACTGAGCCAACACGCATGGTAAGTGGACATTCCCTTCTGCTTAGGAATTTTCTGGAAAAGCTGACATCTACTGAATTAAATCCATCCCACTGAAATCAGCTGGTTGATTGGCGTATATCAGGGTATTCAGATGGCAGACCCTTGGAGCCTATCCCGCCTGTCAGAACTGACAGAGAACCTTACAAATGTGTATCTTTTTCTCCATATACCAACACTCCCTTGACACTACTCAGCAAATGATGAGGACAATCAAGAACCTGATGCCCAAACTTGCTAGGTATGATAAGTGGTTCTTGTTGAAAATCACCATCAGAGACTAGAAGCCCCAATCTTCTTCTATCTGGAGCTCACATTCATCTGGGAACACTCTTTGATGGGGCACTTTTGAATGACTCACACACTGCATGTCAGTTCTTGCTCCTCTTTGAAGTGGCAAGGTGATTCCTGGCAAGTCATTATGGCTGGCCCAGGTAGTATGAGAAAAGGCTCTGGAGCACAGAGAATGGTGAAGTCACACTCAGGGCTCAAAGTGGAAGGACTGTCTGGATAAGTCTCTGGGCAGCAAATGGTCCAAGGCACCTCTGTGCTGAGAGGGATGATGATGTCACAGTTGTCTTTTGTGACATGAGAGGATACTGATATGTGATTGGCCAGCTGCTGGGCACAGATTAAAGCTCCAGTGCTGGGCAGAAAACAGACTGTGAGTCTGTGGAAGCTCCTGATGCCCTCATCGTCAGACCCTGCTGAGCAGTTTCCTGTTGACAGACCCTCCTGAGAAAGCAACATTCTGGCACCTTCATCTTGGACTTTCAGGACGGTGAGAAATACACTTCTGTTATTGAAGCCACACAGTCTATAACATTTTGCTATGAAAATCGGACACTTTATCAGTCAGGGAGGGAAAATGAAAGCACAATGAGACAATATGCTACTCCTTCAAGAATGCTGTGATCAAACAGAGAAAAGATCACATGTGCATTGACAATGTGATGTGGAAGAACTGGAATGCTCACGTGTCTCTGCTGGATACATAGAATGATATAGCTACCATGGAAAACAGTTTGCTATTTGTCCAGTATGTTGAGAATTAAATATCATGACCATTGATATATACAATAGTGTTTAAATCAGATTCCTAGAAACTCCTGAACAAAATTAAGAACTGTACTGTAGTTAATGGCAAAAATGTACAAGCACAATATCTGGTCAACTGATGAATGCATTAATGACGATGGTATATGTATAAAATAAAACAAGATACAGTCATGAAGGTGACAGAAGTCCTGATGTTGTCCACACAAGACAGTATCTTGAGATATTAGAAAGAGAAAAAGCTAGCATCCCAAGGCCACATACTGTCTCCATTAAGATAACAGACTGACAATGTCAAATTCATAGGGAAAGAAGGCAGGTCAGTGTTTGCCAGGCAAGTGTGGCAGCATGGATGGAAGTGAAAGTTGCATGGCTTGGGTTTCTATTGATTGCTTGTAATCAGAAAATGGTATTAGACAGCAAGGATTGAGGAAAGCACAATGCTTTTACAAAACTGAATTGTATTTTTAAAAGTTCCAATGGCAAACTGGTGGTGTGAATTTTACCAAAACAATGTAAGGATATTCCCAGTACCTCCTAAACACAAGTCCTCTAATGTTGTGATGGCCCTGCCTCCTAGACTTTGGGCTACATGAAAGCTCCTCAGTTCTAAAACAAACACTGCCAGTGAAATTTAGGTCCCAATGGGAGAGAAGTGCCCTTGCTAGAAATAAGTGAGGTGGTGGATATTTGCCTGATGGAGTAGAGTACAGCTTTACAGAGAGAGCACTGATTTGGAAAGGAGTTTTCACAGATTTCATTCACTGTGAATTGAAAAGGACAGAATCATTACACATTGAAGAAGTCTCTAAAACAAAACATGATGGGCCTACTGACCTGTGAGCATAGATATTTCCTTCAAGTGGAAAGGAAGGATTGGTCAGAGCCAGGACAATGGACTGTGGTCTCTTGGGTTCAAGCCTGGGCTATCCTGAAGGACCTGGAGTCTAAATCAGGCTAAAACTTGGATTGCTGTGGATCTGCTGTGCCTCTCCCATTCTCTTCCATGTTACTGACTATCTGTTTCATCTTTTACATTTTGTGCATGTTATGTGTTTTTGTTTAATACTCTGATCTTCATAATTGAGGAAACATTCCCAATTTTCACACTTTTACTCATAGAGTCTGTACATTTTGCATGTGGGACTCCATGTGTGGTCAGAGAATCTATGGTGACTTCCAATTCTTGTTGTCACCTGCTAAGGGTGTCTTCCAGGAGAAATTCAGTGTCTTTGACAAGTAGAATATGGAGAACTACAGTATATACTGAGCCAGCTACTGACACACAAAAAGTGGACCTTCCTTTCTTTCTTAGGTAATTCCTGAACCTGACCTCTACTGAATTACATCCAACCTCTGAAATCAGGGTTGATAGGCATATCGGAATTCAGATGGCAGACCCATGGAGCCCATCCTGCCTGTCAGAACTGACAGAGCACCATACAAATGTGTATCCTTCCTCCATGTACCACTTTGACCTACTCAGCATGATGAGGACAATCAAGAACCTGATGCCCAAACTTGCTAGGTATGATAAGTCTGGTTGAAAATCACCATCAGAGACTAGAAGACCTGATCTGCTTCTACCTGGAGCTCATATTCATCTGGTAACGCTCTTTGATGGGGCACTTTTGGGATCCAGTGCTCTCACCAACTGCATGTCAATTCCTGCTCCTCTTTGAAGTGGCAAGTTGATTCCTGGCAAGTCATTTTGCCTGGTCCCAAGTTCCTGTCTATTTTGAGACAGATGTCTCTACAGAGCTCAGAGAATGGTGAAGTCACACTCATAGCTCAAAATGAAAGGACTGTCCTGGATAAGTCTCTTGGCAGCAAAAGGTCCAAGGCATCACTGAGTCTGTGGCCTCCTGGAGAGATGATGATGTCACAGTTGTCTTTTTGTGACACATAGGATACTGATATGTGATTGGCCAGGTGGCTGCTGGGCATGGATTACAGCTCCAGTAAAGGGCAGACAACAGAGTGTGAGTCTGTGAGAGCAATTTCTGTGGCTCTGCTTGGCTGTTCCTTCCTCCTGATGCCCTCAGCATCAGACCTGCTGAGCAGTTTCCTGTCGACAGACACTCCTGAGAAAGAAATGTTCTTGCACCTTCATCTGGGACATTCAGGACAGTGAGAAATACACTTCTCTTATTGAAGCCACACAGTCTACACAATTTTGCTATGATAATTGGACACTTTATCACTCGGGGGAGTGTAAATCGAAAGCACAATGACAATATGTTATTCCTTCAAGAATGCTGTGGTCAACCAAAGAGAAAAGATCACATGTGCATTGACAATGCGATGTGGATAAACTGGAATGCTCACATGTCTCTGCTGGATACATAGCATGATGTAGTGGAAAACAGTTCTCTATTTGTCCAGTATGTTGAGAATGAAAATATCACCTGACCATTGATATATATCCGATAATGTTTAAAACAGATGTCCAGAAACTCCTAAAGAGAATTCAGAACTTCAATGTAGATAATGGCAAAATGTAGAAACACAATATCAGGTCAACTGATGAATGAATTAGTGATGGTAGTATATGTATAAAATGAAACAGGACACAGTCATAAAGGTGACAGAATTCCTGCTACAGGCCAGAGCAAGGAAGTATCTTGAGAAATTGTCAAGAGAATGAAGCTGGCATCCCAAGGCCACATACATTGTCTCTCCATTAAGATAACAGAATGAAAATGTCAAATTCCTAGGGAAAGAAGACAGGTCAGTGTTTGCCAGAGTGCAAGTTGTAGGGCAGCGTGGATGGGAACTGAAAGTTGCATGTTTTGGTTTTCTTTTGATTGGTTGTAATCAGATAAATTCTTTTAGACATCAAGAATTGAGGAAAGCACAATGATTTTGGCATATTACACAACTGAATTGTATTTTTGAAAGTTCGAATGGCAAACCGGTGGAGTGAATTTTACCAAAACAATGTAAGGACTATTCCCTTCAGGTCACTTCTCCTAAACCCCAAGTCCTATAATGTTGTGATGGCCCTGCCATCTAGACCTCAGGGCTACATGAGGAAGCTCTTCAGTTATAAAAACAAACACTGCAAGTGAAATTTAGTTCCCAATGGGATAAGTGCCCTTGCTAGAAATAAGTGTGGTGGTGTATATTTGCATAATGGACTAGATTACTGTTTTACAGCAAGAGCACTAATATTGGAAAGGAGTTTTCACAGATTTAATTCACTGTGAATTGAAAGGGAGAAAATCAATACACATTGAAACAAGTCTTGGAAACAAAATGTGATGGGCCTCCTCACATTGAACATAGATATTTCCTTCAAGTGGAAAGGAAAGATTTGTCAGAGAGATTGGGCAACTGGTGTGGTCTCTTGCAGAGTTCAAGCCTGGGCTATCCTGAGGACCTGGAGTTTAAATCAGCCTAACACTCAGATTGCTGTGGATCTGCTCTGCTTCTCCCATTCTCTTCCATGTTACTGAGGGCCTCCTATGGCATGCCTATCTGTTTCATCTGTTAAATTTTGCATGTTGTGAGCTTTACTTTAATACTCTAATCTTTTAACTGAGGAAACATTCCCAATTTTCACCCTTTTATGCATAGATTCTGTACATTTTGCATGTGAGACTCCATGTGGTCAGAGAATCTATCATGACTTGTAATTCTTTGTTAGGTCACCTGCTAAGGGGTGGCAGAGAGTGTCTTCCCCAGAGAAATTCAGTGTCTTTGACAAGTAGAATATGGAGAACTGCAGTATATACGGAGCCAGCTACTGAGCCCGCACAAAGAAAGTGGACCTTCCTTTCTTTCTTAGGTAATCCCTGGTGAACGTGACCTCTACTGAATAACATCCAACCCTCTGAAATCAGCCAGTGATAGGCACACATCGGGAGATTCAGATGGCTGAATCATGGAACCCCTCCTGCCTGTCAGAACTGAGAGAGCAACATACAAATGTGTATCCTTCCTCTCCATGTACCAACATTCCCTTGATACTACTCAGCAAATTCTGAGGACAATCAAGAAGCTGATTCCCCGACTTGCTAAGTATGATAAGTAGTTCTTATAAAAAATCACCATCAGAGACTTGAAGACCCGATCTGCTTCTATACGGAGCTCACATTGATCCTGGACAGTCTTTGATGCGGGACTTTTGGAGCCAGCACTCATACCAACTGCATGTCAGTTCTTTCTCCTCTTTGAAATTCACAGTGATTCCTCGCAAGTTATTATGTCTGGCCCAGTCTGTAGTATGAGAAAGAAGGCTCTGGAGCACAGAGAATGGTGAAGTCACACTCAGGGCTCAAAGTGGAAGGACATTCCTGGATAAGTCTCTGGGCAGCAAATGGTCCAAGACACCTCTGTGGCTGTGGCCTCCTGGAGAGGGGATGATGATGTCACAGTTGTCTTTTTGTGACACATGAGGATACTGATATGTGATTGGCCAGGCTGCTGGGCACGGATTACAGCTCTAGTGCTGGGCAAACAATAGAGTGTGAGGCTGTGAGGAGAGCGACTTCTGTGGCTCTGCTCAGGCAGTGCCTCCCTTCTGATGTTCTCAGCATCAGACTGTTCAGCAGTCTCTTGTTGACAGACTCTCCTGAGAAAGTAACGTTCTGGCACCTTATCTTGGACTTTCAGGATGGTGAGAGATACAGTTTTTGTTTGAAGCCACACAGTCTATAACATTTTGCTATAAAAAAAACGGACATTTCATCAGTCATGGAGGGCAAATCAAAAGCACAATAAGACAATATGCTACTCCTTCAAGAATGCTGTGATCAACCAAATAGAAAAGATCACATGTGTGTTGACATTGTGATGTGGAAGAAATGAAACTCTTGCATGTCTCTGCTGGATACATAGAATGTTATAGCTACCACGGAAAACAGTTGTCCAGTATTTGAGAATGAAAATTGACCATTGATATATATATATAAAAAAAATATATATATAAAAAACAGATGATGCCAGAAACTCCAAAACAGAATTCAGAACTGCATTGTACATAATGGCAAAAATGTAGAAACACATCAGGTCAACTGATGAATGCATTAGCAAATGTGGTATATATATAAAATGAAACAAGATACAGTCATACAGGTGACAGTTATCCTGATGTTGGCCACTTCTAGAAAGTATGTTGAGAAATTGGCAAGAGAGGGAAACTAGCATCCCTAGGACACATGTGTTGTGTCTCCATTAAGATAACAGAACGACATTGTCAAATTCATAGGGAAAGAAGGAAGGTCGGTGGTTACCAGGGCACCAGGTGTGGGGTAGCATGGATAGGAGGTGACAGTTGCATGGCTTGGGTTTCTATTGATTGCTTGTAATCAGATAAATGGTATTAGACAGCAAGGATTGAGGAAAGCACAGTGCTGCTGTCATATTATAAAACTGGATTCTATTTTTTTAAGATTTGAAAAGCAAACTGGTGGTGTGAATTTTACCAAAACAATGTAAGGATATTTCCAGTAGGGCACCTCTCATTGACCACAAGTTCTCTAATGTTGTGATATCCCTTCCTCCTAAACATTTAGGCTACATGAGGAAGGTCCTCAGATCTAAAAACAAACACTTTTGAATCCCAAAGGGAAACGTTCCCTTGCTAGAAATAAGTGTGGTTGTGGATATTTGCCTGATGGAATACCTTGAAGTTTTACAGAGACAGCAATGATTTTGGAAAGGAGTTTTCACATATTTCATTCACTGTGAATTGAAAGGGAGAGAAGCATTATACATCAAAAAAAGTTTCTTAATAAAAGCATGATGGGCCTCCTCACTTATGAGCATAGATATTGTCCTGAAGTGGAAAGAAAGGATTCTTCAGAGAGCCAGGTCAAGAGCTGTGGTCTCTTGCATGGTTCAAGCCTGGGCTATCCTGAACATCGTGGAATCTAAATCAGGCTAAAACTCAGATTGCTGCAGATCTCCTGTGCCTGTCCCATTCTCTTCCATGTTACTGAGGTACTCCTATGGCATACCTCTCTGTTCCATCTTTTACATTTTGAACATGTTTTGTGCATTGCATTAATACTCTGATCTTCATAATTGAGGAAACATTCGCAATTTTCACCCTTTTACACAGAGAGTCTGTACATTTTGCATGTGGCACTCAATGTGTGGTCAGTGAATCTATCGTGACTTCCAGTCTTTGTTACTTCACCTGCTAAGGGGGGGCAGAGAGTGTCTTCCCCAGAGAAATTCAGTGTGTTTGTCAAGTAGAATAGGGAGAAATACAGTATACACTGAGCCACCTACTGAGCCCACACACAAAAATGTGGACATTCTTTTCTTTCTTAGGTAATTCTGGGCTAACAAGACCGCTACTGAATTACCCCCAACCCTCTGAAATCAGCCAGTTGATAGGCACACATCGGGGAATTCAGATGGCAAACCAATGGAGCCCATTCTTCCTTTCAGAACTGACAGAGCACCATACAAATGTTTCGTTACTCTCTATGTTCCAACACTTTCTTGACACCACTCATCAAATGATGAGGGCAATCAAGAACCTGATGCCCTACTTGCAAGATATGATAAGTGGTTCTTTTTGAAAATCACCATCAGAGACTAGAAGACCTGATTTTCTTCTATTTGGAGCTCACATTCATCTGGGAACACTCTTTGATGGCACTTTTTGGAGCAGGTGCTCACACCCACTGCATGTCATTTATTCCTCCTCTTTGAAAGGCAAGGTGACTCCTGGCATGTCATTATGGCTGGGCTCGTGGGCCTCTATAGTATGAGAAAGAAGGCTGTACTGAGCACAGAGAAAGATAAAGTCATACTCAGGCATCAAAGTGGAAGGGCTGTCCGGGATAAGTCTCTGTGCAGCAAATGGTCCAAAAGGCACCTCTGGCCTCTGGAGAGGGATGATGATGTCACAGTTGTCTCTTTGTGACACATGAAGATGCTGATATGTGATTGGTCAAGTGGCTGCTGGGCATGGATTGCAGCTCCAGTGCTGGGCATACAATAGAATTGAGTCTGTGAGGAGAGCTACTTCTGTGGCTCTGTTTGGGCAGTTCCTTCCTCATGACACCCTCAGAGTCAGACCCAGATGAGCAGTTTCCTGTTGAGAGACTCTTCTTAGAAAGCAATATTCTGGCACCTTCATCTTGGAATTTCAGGATGGTGAAAAATACAATTCTGTTATTGAAGCCACACTTTCTATAACATCTTGTTGTGAAAATTGGACAATTAATCAGTCATGGAGGGAAACTCAAAAGCACAATGAAACAGTATGCTACTCTGCAAGAATGCTGCCATCAACGAATAAGAAAAGATCACATGTGCATTGATAATGCAATGTGGAAGAACTGGAAGGCTCACATGTCTCTGCTGGATACATAGAATGATATAGTTACCATGGAAAACAGTTTGCTAATTGTCCAGTATGTTGAGAATGAAAATATCACGTGACCATTCATATATACACAATAGTGTTTAAAACAGATGCCCAGAAACTCCTAAATAATATTCAGAACCGCACTGTAGGTAATGGCAAACATGTAGAAATGTAATTTCAGGTCAACTGGTGAATGCATTAGTGAAGGTGGTATATGTATATAATGAAACAAGATACTGTCATGAAGGTGACAGAAGTCCTGATACTGGCCACTACAAGAAAGTATGTTGAGAAATTGCCAAGGGAAAGAAGCCACCATCCCAAGACCACATAGGCTGTCTCTCCATTAATACAACACAATGACAATGTCAAATTCATATGGTAAGAACGCAGGTCAGTGTTTGCCAGGTCGCGAGGTGTGGGGCAGCGTGGATGAGAATTGAATGTTGCATGACTTGGGTTTCTATTGATTGCTTGTAATCACAAAAATGGTATTAGAGCAAGGATTGAGGATAGCACAATTCTGTTGGCATATTACAAAACTGCCTTCTATTCTATTTATGTTTTTCCAAACATGTGGAATTTTTACAAACAAGCAAGATTGTGGGCTGTATCTGGCCAAATAGAATGATTACATTCATCTAAAAAACAGATTTTGATGCATGAAAATCTGTACATTTTTGGAATAAGAACTAAGTTGATTCTTAAAGATGGAAGCTTTCCATTTCTGTGACAAGTTTCAAAAATAGCAGAAATTCTTCTTGGAGATTGAAATAACAATTTCAAAAGAAAGACCTGACATGAGAAGACAGACAATGGTTGTGGTTATGAGAATTTAGATAAGATCAATATATGGTGATGGAAAGAACTGACTCTGGGATCACACAATGGGATTTATAGATGATGATGAATTGACTGAAATCTATGTAATTTTCTAACAATTGTACCTCTTTTTTTTTGTCTATGTTTTCAGCATATGTTCTTTCATCTTGGTCAATTTATTCAGGAACTCATACAATGAATGTACTTTTCTGATCACTGTTGAATAAGATCAATGATTTGACATTGATTCTGAGAAATTCAGTTGAGCAATAGCTGTGGAGTATGGGATAGATCATGCCATCTGAAAAGACAAAACTTCTTCATTCAATCTGATTCCCATATCTTCCTGGTTTGTGACTTCCAACAATATGTTGAAAAATCAGAATGATGAGAACCTGTCAGTTTCTGAACATGAAATTCAGGCACCATTAAATGAAAGAAGAATGTCATATGGTACATGAATCCTTCATAACCAATTAAGTGCAACATAAAGATGTTGATCAAATATCTGCATCAAAGATAACAGAATGTCAAAGGAGACACAGATGGATTTGGGAAGTTGAACATATGTGCTGATGAGCATGAAGTGATGTATGAAGCTGTAAGATTTGCAGAAATGTAGGATGAGATTCACAATATTGGCATTTTATGTATTTTTAAAGGATCCAATGGCAAACTGGTTTTGTGAATTTTACGAAACCATTGTACAGGATATTCCCAGTAGGGCACCTATTCTGAACCACAAGTCCTCTAATGTTGTGATGGACCTGCCTCTGGACCCTTTGGGTCTAGTTCCTCAGTTCTGAAATCAAACACTGCCAGTGAAATTTAGGTCCCAATGGGTAGTGCCCCTTTTAGAAGTAAGTGTGGAGATGGATATTTGCCTGATGGAGTAGATTACCATTTTACAGAGAGAGCACTGATTTTTGAAAGGAGTTTTCACAGATTTCTTTCACTATGAATTGAAAGTGAGAGAATCATTACTCATTGAAACAAGTTTCTGAATTAAAACTTCATGTGACTCCTCACTTGCGAGCATAGATAATGCCATCAAGAAGAAAGGATGGATTGTTCAGAGAGCCAGGCCAATGGCTGTGGTCACTTGTGGGGTTCAAGCCCAGGCATCCTGATGGACCTGGAATCTACATCAGACTAAAATGATTGCTGTGATCTGTCCCTCTCACATTATCTTCCATGTTACTGAAGGCCTTCTACAGCATGCATATCTCTTTCATCTTTTACATTTCACGAATATTTTGTGTGTTACTTTAATACTCCTGTCTTCATATTTGAGGAAACATTCCCAATTTTCACAATTTTACTCATAGAGACTGTACATTTTGCAAGTGGGACTCCATGTATGGTCAGAGAATCTATGGTGACTTAAAGTTATTTGTTACTCACTTGCTAAGGGGTGGCAGAGGGTGTCTTCCCCAGAGAAATTCAGTGTCTTTGACAAGTAGAATATGGAGACTACCTTATATACTTATCTAAAAACTGAGCTCAAACACAAAGAAAGTGTACCATTCTTTCTTTCTTAGGTAATTCCTGACCTCTCCTGAATTACATTTAACCCTCTGAAATCAGGCAGTTGATAGGCATGCATCAGGAATTCAGATGGCAGACCCATGGTGCAAAACATGCCTGTCAGAACAGACAGAGCACCATACAAATGTGTATTCTTCATCTCCATGTACCAACACTCCCTTGACACTACTCATCAAATGATGATGTCGATCGAGAAACTGAACCCCAAAATTGCTAGCTATGATAAATGTTTCTTGTTGAAAATCACCATCAGAGACTAGAAAACCTGATCTGCTTCTATCTGGAGCTCACATTCTTCTGGTAACACTCTTTGATGGGGCAATTGTTGCAGCCAACACTCATAACAAATATATGTCAGTTCCTGTTCCTCTTTGAAGTGGCAAGGTGATTCCTGGCAAGTTATTAAGGTTAGGCCCAACGTCCTCTGTAGTATGAGAAATAAGTATCTATAGAGCACAGAATATGGTGAAGTCACATTCAGGCTCAAAGTGGAAAGACTGTCCTGGATAAGTCTGTGGCAGCAAATCCAAGGCACTCTGTGGCTGTGGCCTCCTGGAGAGGGATGATGATGTCACAGTTGTCTTTTTGTGACACATGAGACACTGATATGTGATTGGCCAAGGCTGCTGGGCACGGATTACATCTCCAGTGCTGGATAGAACAGAGTGTGAGTCTGGATTGTGTGGCTCTGCTCGGGCTGTTCCTTCCTCCTGACACCCTCAGCCTAAGACCTTGATGAGCAGTTTCTCATTGGGAAAGTAAAGTTCTGGCACCTTTATTTCGGACTTTCAGGACATTGAGAAATTCACTTCTGTTATTGAAGCCACACAGCCTATAACATTTTGCTGTGAAAATGGGACACTTTATCATTCAAGGAGGGAAAATCACAAGCACAATGTGACTTTAGGGTACTCTTTCAAGAATGCTGTTATCAACCAAAGATAAAAGATCACATGTGTGTTGAAATGTGATGTGGAAAAATTGGAACGCTCATGTAAATCTGCTGGATACATAGAATGATATATCTACGATAGAAAACAGTTCACTATTTGTCCAGTATGTTGATAATGAAAATATCACATGACCATTGATATATACACAGTAGTATTTAAAAGGATGCCCCAAAACTCCTAAACAGAATTCAGAACTGCACTGCAGATAATGCAAAAAATGTAGAAACACAATGACAGGTAAACTGTTGAACGCACTAGCAAAGGAGGTATATAAATAAAAATAAATCAAGAATGGCTGATGAATAAAATACTGCAAGAAGATCAGATGAGAAGTGGACACATTAAGATCAGATGTTGAACATTCATAAGAAGAACATTGATCATGGTGTATGATCTTTTTAATGATTGTGAATTCGCAAGATGTTGAGATGCACATCACAGAAGAAAGTTTTTCTTTTGTGGTGTCTTGTCTGATTTTTGACATGATACAAAAGTGTTTGCTTCCTTCTGGATTTTAAATAGAATATGACAATTCTGAATTCGAAAATTCACTGTAAAAATCTGTTTCTTTGTTGGAGATTTTAACACTGATTTAATTGGTGAATCAGTCAATTCATCTGTCTCTTCTTGAGTTATTGGAAGAGCACATGAATTTCATTTCTTCCAGGATAAGGCAAAGTTGCTCATAAAGATTTCAAAATGTATCTCATGTGTCTGTTGATTCTCCTCTTTCATTAGAAAAGGGTCCTCTCTCTCAATGAGTCTGGCAAAAGTTTGTCAATGATCTTCTCAAGAACAATGATTCAGATCTTTGAGCTGGCACAACCTCTGATCTTTGAATCAGCACTTAGTGTGAAGAAAGCCATGACTTTGGATCTCATTAGATGCACTCTGATGGAGTGAGGTGAACATTTCTTCAGTCTGTTTGCCATCTGTGTGTCCTTTTGAAAAGTCTCTTCTGTCCTCAAAGGGTTGTGATTGAGTGACTGAGAAATGTGAATTTTTATCAGAAATACAGGAATATCTTTCATTCAGAGACCTGAGATGGCCTGCTGTGAAAAGATGATGAATCACATAACTCTTCAGAGAATATCAAAAATCATGGAGAATGTGAAGACCACAGAAAGGCAGACACAAAATCAAGCCAGAAAAGAGAAGTTTCAGATTATCTGCAGCTGTAAGTTTAGCACATTTATTCAGAAGCAATTCTCTGGTACTAAGAGAATCAAACTCAATTCAAAACTTTATGCACTATGTTTATTGAGACATACAAATAGAACACCTGAAACATGCTCAGTGATGACTGGATTAAGAAACTGTGGACATTTATCATGGAAGACATAAAGAAGAAATCTTCTTCAACAACATGGATACCAGAGAACATTATGTTGTGAAATGTGAAGAAAGACAAATACATGTCTCACTTATATGGAATCAAGAAAAGAATATGAGGAACAATCAGAGACAGTTTTGGAAACATGGAGAAAAACAGATTCTAGATTGATAAGAAAATAGATGAAAATAGTCAGAACCAAGATGGTCATATTTGAAAAATTTAGAACACAACTGATATACAAATGTAGATAAAATGATAAGTCAATGCTGTCTTGTATGTATATGAAACAAGATACAGTCATAAAGGTGACAGAAGTCTTGACTCTGCCCAACACAAGAAAGTATCTTCAGAAATTGGCAAGAGAAAGAAGCTAGCATCCTATGTGTCATCCCATGACACATTCAAAGAACTGTCTCTCCATTAAGGTAACAGAATGATAATGTCAAACTCATATGGAAATGAGGGAGGTCAGTGTTTGCCAGAGCATAATGTGTGGTGCAACATGGATGAGAAGTGGAAGTTGCATGGCTTGGGTTAATATTGATTCCTTGTAATCAGAAAATAGTATTAGACTGCAAAGATTGAGGGGAAAATGCTGTTGCCATATTACAAAACTGAATTTTATTTTGAAAAGTTTCCAGTGGATAACAGTTGTGTGAATTTTACCAAAACATTGTAAAGGATATTCCCAGTAGGGCACCCTCATACTCTACAAGTCCTCTAGTGTTGTGATGGCATTGCCTCCAAACTTTGGGCTACATGAGAAAGCTCCTCAGTTCTAAATACAAACACTGCCAGTGAAATTTAGGTCCCAATGGGAGAAATGCCCTTGCTACAAAAAGCGTGCTGGTGGATAATATCCTGATGGAGTAGTTTGCCGTTTTACAGAGAGAACAATGGTTTTGGAATGTAGTTTTCACAGATTTCATTCACTGTGAATTGAAAGGGAGAGAATCATGACACATTCAAAGAAGTGTCTCAAACAAAACGTGCGGGCCTCCTCTCTTGTGAGCATAGACATTTCCTTTGAGTGGAAAGGAAGGATTGGTCAGAGAACTGGAGCAAAGGCTGTAGTCTCTTGTGGGGTTCAAGACTGGGCTATCCTGAAAGATCTGGGGTCTAAATCATGCTAAACCACAGATTGCTGTGGATCTGCTGTGCATTTCCCATTCTCTTCCATGTTACTGAGGGCCTCCTCTGGAATGCCTTTCTATTTCATCTTTTACATTTTGTGCATGTTATGTGTGTTTCTTTAATACTCTGATTTTCTCAATTGAGGAAATATCCCCATTTTCACCCTTTTACTCATAGAGTCTGTACATTTTGCCCATGGGACTCCATGTGTGGACAGCAAATCTATCAGGACTTCAAATTCTTTGTTTTTTCACCTGCTAAGGCATGGCATAGTCCTCTGGATAAATTCACTGTCTTTGACTGGTAGATATGGAGAAATGCATTGTATACTGAGCCAGATTCTGAGCCAAGACACAAAATACTGAACCTTCCTTTCTTTCTTAGGTAATTCCTGGTGAACCAGACCTCTACTGATTTATATACCACCCAGTGAAATCAGCTGGTTGGTAGGCACATATCGGGGAATTAAGACGGCAGACCTATGGTGCCCATCCTCCTGTCAAAACTGAGGGCCTCTGTAGTATGATAAAGACTCTCTATGGAGCACAGAGAATGGTGAAATCACACTCAGGGATCAAAGTGGAAGGATTGTCCTTGATAAGCCTCTTGGCTGCAAATGGTGCAAGGCACCTCTGTGGCTGTGGCCTCCTGGACAGGGGATGATGGTGTCAAAGTTGTAGTTTTGTGACACATGAGGATACTAATATGTGATTGGCCAGGTGGCTGCTGGGCATGGATTAAAACTGCAGTGCTGGGCAGACAACAGAGTGTGAGTCTATAAGTAGAGTGCCTTCTGTGGCTATGCTTGGTGTGTTCCGCACTCCTGACACCCTCAGCGTCAGACACTGCTGAACACTTTCGTGTTGACTGACCATCCTAAGAAAGCAACATTCTGGCACTTCATTTTGGACTTTCAGTACGGTGAGAAATACATTTCCATTTTTTACCACACAGTCTGTAATATTTTGCTATGAATGTTGGACAATTTATCAGTCAGGGAGGGGAATCAAAAGCAAAATAAGACAGTATGTTACTACTTCAAGAATGCTGTGATAAACCAAACAGAAAGGATCATGTGTGCGTTGACATGTGATGTGAAGAACTGGAATGCTCACATATCTCTGATGGAAACATAGAATGTTATAGCTACCATGGAAAACAGTTTGCTATTTGTCCAGGATGTTGAGAATGAAAATTCCACATGACCATTCATATATACACAATGGTGTGTAAAACAAATGACCAGAAACTCCTAAACAGAATTCAGAACTGCACTGTAGACAGTAGCAAAATGTAGAAACACAATATCATGTCAACTGATGAATGCATTAGCAGTGGTATATGTATAAAATGAAACAAGATACAGTCATATAGGTGACAGAAGTCATGATGCACCTCAAGAAAATACCTTGAGAAATTGGCAAGAGAAAGAAACTAGCATCCCAAGTCCACATACACTGTCTTTCTGTAAGATAACAGAATGACAATGTCAAATTCATAGGGAAAAAAAGGCAGGTCAGTGTTTGCCAGGGCGCAATGGGTGGTCAGCGTAGATGGGAAGTGAAAGTTGCATGGCTTGTATTTCTATTGATTGCTTGTAATCAGGAAAATGGTATTAGACAGCAAGGATTGAGGAAAGCAAAATGCTGTTGTCATATTACAAAACTGAATTGTATCTTTTAAAGGTTCTAATGGCAAACTGGTGATGTGAATTTCACCAAAACAATGTAAGGGATATACCTAGTAGGGCACCTCTCATAAACCACAAATACTCTAATGTTTTGATGGCCATGCCTCCTAGATCCTTTGGCCTATATGAGAAAGCTCCTCAATTCAAAAAACAAACACTGCCTGTGAAATTTATGTCCAAATGGAAGAAGTGCCCTTGCTAGAAGAAATGTGTGGAGATGGATATTTGCCTGATGGAGAACATTATTGATTTACAGAGAGAGCACTGGTTGTGAAGAGTACTTTTCACAGATTTCATTCTCTGTGAATTAAAAGGGAGAAAATCATTACATTGAAAGAACTCTCTGAAACAAAATGTGATGGACCTCTTCACCTGTGAGCATAGATATTTCTTTCAATTGGAAAGGAAGGATTGGTCAGAGATCCAGGGCAATGGCTGTGGTCTCTTCAGCATTCAACCTAAGCCTATCCTGAAGACCCTGGAATCTAAATCATGCTAAAACTCGTATTGCTCTGGATCTGCTGTGCCTCTCCCTTCTCTTCCATATTACTGAGGGTGTCCTATGGCATGCCTATCCGTTTCATCTTTTACATTTGCCCATGCTGTGTGTGTTACTTTAATACTCTGATATTCATAATAGAGGAGACATTCCCAATTTTCACCATTTACTCATAGAGTCTGTACATTTTGCATGTGAGACTCCATGTGCAGTCAGGGAATCTACCATGACTTCCAATTCTTTTTTAAGTCACCTGCTAAGGGGTGGCAGGGAGTGTCTTCCTCAGAGAAGCTCAGTGTCTTTGACAATTAGAATATGCAGAACTACAGGATACACTGAGCCAGCTACTGAGCTCACACACAAAGAAAATTGACCTTCCTTTCTTTCTTAGGTAAATCCTGATGAACCTGATCTGGATTACATTGAACCTTCTGAAATCTGCCAGTTGATAGGCAAGCATCAGGGAATTCAGATGGCAGACCCATGGACGCCATCCTGCCTGTCAGAACTGACAGAGCACCATACAAATGTGCATCCTTTCCATGTACCAACATCCCTTGACACTATTCAGCACATGAGGAGGACAATCAAAAACGTGATGCCCAAACTTGCTAGGTATGATAAGTAGTTCTTACTGAAATTCATCATCAGAGACTAGAAGATCTGCTTCTACTGGAACTCACATTCATCCAGTAACACTGTTTGATGGAGCACTTTTTGGAACCAGCGTTCACGTCAACTGCATGTCATTTCTTGCTCCTCTTTGAAGTGCCAAGGTGATTCCTGGCAAGTCATTATGGCTGGGCCCGAATGCCTCTGAGGTATGAGTAAGAAGGCTCTACAGAGCACAAATAATGGTGAAGTCACACTCTGGGCTCAAACTGGAAGGACTGTCCTGGATAAGTCTGTGGGCAGCAAATGGTCCAAGGCACCTCAGTGCTGTGGCCTCCTGAAGATGGGATGATGATGTCACTGTTGGTTTTTGTTACACATGAGGATACTGATATGTGATTGGCCCAGTGACTACTGTGCATGGTTTAAAGCTCCAGTGCTGGGCAGACAACAGATTGTGTCTGTGAGAGAGCTTCTGTGGCTCTGCTGTTCCTTCCTCCTGATGCCTCAGTGTCAGACCCTGCTGAGCAATTTCCTGTTGACAGGACTTCCTGAGAAAGCCACATTCAGGCACCTTCATATTGGACTTTCAGTATGGTGACAAATATACTTCTGTCATTAAAGTCACACATTCTGTAACATTTTGCTATGAAAATTGGACACTTTATCAGTGAGGGAGGGAAAAATCAAAATCACAATGAGACAAAATGTTACTTCTTCAAGAATGCTGTGATCAACCAAAGAAAAAAGATCACATGTGCATTGACAATGTCATGTGGAAGAACTGGAATGCTCACATGTCTCTCTGGATAACTAGAATGATATAGCTACTTTGGAAAATAGTTCACTATTTGTCCTGGGTATTCAGAATGAAAATATCACATTACCATTGACATATACTCTATAGTGTTTAAAACGGATGCCCAGAAACTGCTAAAGAGAATTCACAACTGCACTGATGATATTCGCAAAAATGTAGAAACACAATATCAGGTAAACTGAGGAATGCATTATCAAAGGTGGTATATGTATAAACTGAAACAAGACACAGACCTAAAGGTGATACAGTCCTGATTCCACAAGAAAGTATCTATAGAAATTGGCAAGAGAAAGAAGCTAGCATCCCAAGGCTAGGTAAGCTGTCTCTTCATTAATATAACAGTAAGACAATGACAAATTCATAGTGATAGAAGGCAGGGCAGTGTTTGCCAGTATGCAAGATGTGGGGCAGCGTGGATGTGAAGTGAAAGTTGCATGTTTTGGGTTTCTATTGATTCCTTCTAATAAGACAAATGGTATTAGACATCAAGGATTGAAGAAAGTAGACTATTGTTGTCATAATACAAAGCAGAATTGTATTTTTTAAAGATTCCAATGGCAAACTGATGGTGTGAATTTTACCAAACAATGTAAGGTATATTCCCAGTACGGCACCTCTCATAAAACAGAAGTCCTCTAATCTTGTGATAGCGCTGCCTCCTAGACACTTTGGGCTTCATGAGAAAGCTTCTCAGTTCTAAAATCAAACACTGCCAGTGAAATTTAGGTCCCAATGAGAGAAGTTCCCTTGCTAGAAATAAGTGTGGTGGATATTTGCCTGATGGAGTATTATTTTAGAGAGAGCACTGATTTTGAAAAGGAGTTTTCACAGGTTTCATTCATTGTGAAATGAAAGGGAGAGAATCATTAAACATTGTAAGAAGACTCTGAAAAAATGTGATGGGCCTCCTCACCTGTGAGCTTAGATATTTCCTTCACGTGGAAAGGAACGATTGGTCAGAAAGCCAGGGCAATGGCTGTGGTCTTCTGGGTTCAAGCCTGGGTTATCCTGAAGGACGTGGGGTCTAAATCAGGCTAAAGCTTGAGTTGCTGTGGATCTGCTCTGTCCCATTCTCTTCCATGTTACTGAGGGCCTCCTTTGGGATGACTTTCTGTTTCACCTTTTAAATTTTCTGCATGTTGTGTGTATTTCTTTAATACTCACATCTTCATAATTGAGGAAACATTCCAAAACTCCACACTTTTACTCATAGTCTGTACATTTTGCATGTGGGACACCATTTGTGGTCAGAGAATCTATCATGACTTCCAATTCTTTGTTATGTCACCTGCTAAGGGGTGGCAGAGAGTGTCTTCCCCAGAGAAATTCAGTGTCTTTGACAAGTAGAATATGGAGAATTACAGTACTTACTGACCCAGCTACTGAGCCCACACACAAAGAAAGTTGACCTTACATTCTTTCTTAGGTAAATCTTGTGAATATGACCTCTACTGCATTACATCCAACACTCTGAAATCAGCCTGTTGATAGGCGCACACCAGCGGATTCAGATTGCAGAACTTTGGAGCTCATCCTGCCTGTCAGAACTGAGAGAGCAACATACAAATGTGTATCCTTCCTCTCCCCATACCAAAACTCCATTGACACTAATCAGGAAATGATGAGGACAATCAAGAACCTGATGCCCAAAGTGGAAGGTATGATAATAAGTTCTTGTTGAAAATCACCATCAGAGACTAGAAGACCTGATCTGCTTCAATCTGGAGCTCACATTCATCCTGTAAGACTCTTTGATGGGGCACATTTTGGAGCCAGCGCTCACACGAACTGCATGTCAGTTCCTGCTTCTCTTTGAAGTGGCAAGATGATATGTGGCAAGTCATTATTGCTGGACCAAGAGCCTCTGTAGTATGAGAAGAAGGCTCTACAGAGCACAGAGAATGGTGAAGTCACTGAGGGCTCAAAGTGAGAGGACTCTCCTGGATAAATCACTTGGCAGCAAGTGGTCCAAGACACTTCTGTGGCTACGGCCACTGAGAGGGAATAATGATGTCACAGTTGTATTTTTGTGACACATGAGGATACTGATATGTGATTGGCCAGGTGGCTGCTTGGCACAAATTACAGCTCCAGTGCTGGGCAGAAAACAGAGTGTGAGTCTGTGAGGAGAATGACTTCTGTGGCTCTGCTCAGGCTGTTCCTTCCTCCTGGTGCCCTCAGCGTCAGACCCTGCTGAGCAGTTTCCTGTTGACAGACACTCCTGAGAAAGTAACATTCTGGAACCTTCATCTTAGACTTTCAGGACGGTGATAAATACACTTCTGTTATTGAAGTCACACAGTATATAAGGTTGTGTTATGAAAATCAGAAAATTTATTGGTCAGGGAGGGAACTCGAAAGCACCATGAGACAATATGCTACTCCTTCAAGAATGATGTGATCAACCAAAGAGAAAGATCACATGTGCGTTGACAATGTGATGTGGAAGAACTGGAACACTCACATGTCTCTGGTGGATACATAGAATGATATAGCCATGGTGGTAAACAGTTTGCTATTTGTCCAGTATGTTGAGAATGAAAATATCACTTGGCCATTGACTTATACACAATAGTTTTAAAACGTATTCCCCAAACTCATAAACAGAATTCATAACTGCATTGTAGATAATGGCAAAAATGTAGAAACACAATATCAGGTCAACTGATGAATGCATTAGTGAAGGTGGTATATGTATAAAATGAAACAAGATACCATCATAAAGGTGACAGAAGTCCTGATACTGCACAAGAAAGTATCTTGAGAAATTGGCAAGAGAAAGAAGCTAGCATCCCAAGGTCACATATGCTGCCTCTCCATTAAGATAACAGAACCACAATGTCAAATTCAAATGGAAAGAAGGCAGGTCAATGTTTCCAAGGTGAAAGTGTGGGGCAGCATGGATGGGAAGTGGAAGTTGCATGGCTTGGTTTTCTATTGATTCCTTGTAATCGGTAAAAAAGTAATGACAACAAGATTTGAGGAAAACACAATGCAGTTGTCATATTACAAAACTGAATTGTATTTTATAAGGGTTCCAATGACAAACTGGTCTTGTGAATTTTACAAAAACAATGTAAGGGATATTCCAAGTAGGACACCTCTCTTAAACCACAAGTCCTCTAATGTTGTGATAGCCCTGTCTCATAGACTCTGTGGGCTACATGAGAAATCTCCTCAGTTCTAAAACAAACACTGCTAGTGAAATTTAGGTCCCAATGGGAAAAGTCCCCTTGCTAGAATAAGTGTGGGTGAAGATATTTGCCTAACGAAGTAGATTGGCATTTTATAGAGAGAGCACTGATTTTGGAAAGCAGTTTTCACAGATTTCATTTACTGTTAATGAAAGAAAATCATTACTCATTCAAAGAAGACTCTGAAACAAAAAGTGATGGGCCTCCTCACCTGTTAGCATAGAAAATTCCTTCCAGTGGAAAGAATGGATTGGTCAGAGAGCAGAAGCAATGGCTGTGGTCTCTTATGGTTCAAGCATGGGCTATCCTGAAGGACCTGGAGTCTAAATCAGGCTAAAACTGATTGATGATCTCTGCTTCTCCCATTCTCTTCCATGTTACTGAGGGCCTCCTAGCATGCCTATCTGTTTCATTTTTCATGTGTGTGCATTACTTTAATACTCTGATCTTCATAATTGAGGAAACATTCCCAATTTTCACATTTTTACTGACAAATTCTGTACCCTATGCATGTTGGACTCCATGTGAGGTCAGAGCATCTATTGTGACTTCCAATTCTTTGTTATGTCACCTGATATGGAGTGGCACAGAGTCTCTTCCCCCGGAGAAACTCAGTGTCTTTGACAAGTAGAATATGGAGAACCTCAGTACATACTGTGCCAGCTACTGAGCCCACACACGAGGAAAGTGGACCTTCTGTTTTTCTCATGTAATTCCTGGTGAACCTTACCTTGACTGAATTACATCCAACCCTCTGAAATCATCAGTTGATAGACATGCATCGTCAAATTCAGATAGCAGATGGAACCCATCCTGCCTGTCAGAACTGACAGAGCACCATACAAATGTGTATCCTTCCTCCGTGTTCCAACACTCCCTTGACAATACTCAGCAGATGATGAGGACAATCAAGAACCTGATGCCCCAAGTAGCTAGGTATGATAAGTGGTTCTTGTTGAAAATCACCATCAAAGAATAAAAGACCCGATCTGCTTCTATCTGGAGCTCACATTCATCTGGTAACACTCTTTGATTGGGCACTATTTGGAACTAGAACTCACACCAACTGCATGTCATTTCTTGGTGCTCTTTGAAGTTTCAAGGTGATTCCTGGCAAGTCAGTAGGGCTGGGCCCAAGGGACTCTGTAATATGAGAAAGATGGTACTATGAAACATAGAGAATGGTGATGTCCTACTCAGAGCTCAAAGTGTAAGGACTGTGGATAAGTCTCTGGGCAAATGGTCCAAGGCACCTGTGGCTGGGCCTCCTGGAGAGGGATGATGATGTCACAGTTGTTTTGTGACACATGAGGATACTGATATGTGATTGGCCAGGCTGCTGCTGGGGATTAGTTCCAGTGCTGGGCAGACAACAGAGTGAGTCTGTGAGAGGCATGGCTCTGCTGTTCCTTCCTCCTGACCCTCATCAGACCTGCTGAGCAGTTTCCTGTTGACAGACCTCCTGAGAAAGCAATGTTCTGGCACCTTCATCTTGGACTTTCAAGATGTGAGAAATACACTTCTGTTATTGAAGCCACACAGTCTATAACATTTTGCTATGAAATTTCGACACTTTATCAGTCAGGGAGGAAAATTGAAAGCACAATGAGATCATATGCTACTCCTTCAAGAATGCTGTGATCAACCAAAGATGAAAAAATTAAATGATGAGAACTGAAATTACATAGATTTCAGGTACAATGATACATATTATAAATATTGTGTGAAATAGTTCTTTAAATATATTGATTATATAAAATGTTAAACAGATATCTGTGTCTGCACTGTGTGCAGCGATGTGGAAACAAATCATGAAACACATCTGGTGAATGTGTGAATAGATACATGTGAAAAAGATATCACAGAAAGTACAGGAAAATACAAAAAAATACAAAAGGACATGAATTAGAGAAACAAGCAATGAACATATGTCACAAATGCAGATGGGGCAGGGAGGGATTGGGGAATGAAAAAGCTTGGGTTTTTATTGATTGCTAGTAATCAGAAAAATGGTGTTAGACTGCAAGGAATGAGGTAAGCAAAATGCTGTAAGCATACTACAAAACTGGATTGTATTTTTGAAAGTTCGAATGGCAAACCGGTGGAGTGAATTTTACCAAAACAATGTAAGGACTATTCCCTTCAGGTCACTTCTCATAAACCTCAAGTCGTCTAGTGTTGTGATGGCCCTGCCTCCAGGACACTTTGGGCTTCATGAGGAAGCTCCTCAGTTCTAAAATCAAACACTGCCGGTAAAATTTAGGTCCAAATGGGAGAAGTGTCCATGCTAGAAATAAATGTAGTGGTGGACATTTACCTCATGGAGTACATTTTACAGATAGAACACAGATTTTCTAAAAGAATATTCACAGAATTCATTCACTGTGAATTGAAAGGGAGAATCATTACACATTGAAAGAAATCTCTGAATCAAAACGTGATGGGCCTCCTCACCTGTAAGCATAGATATTTCCTTCAGTGGAAAGGATTGGTTGAGAGCAGGGCAATGGCTGTGGTCTCTTTCTGGTTCAGCCTGCTATCCTGAAGGACCTGGAGTCTAAATCAGGCTAAAACTTGGATTGCTGCAGATTTGTTTTGTCTCTCCCATTATCTTCCATTTTACTGAGGGCCTCCTATGGCATGCCTATCTGTTTCATCTTTTACATTTTGTGCATGGTGTGTGCATTACTTAATACTCTGATCTTCATAATTGAGAATACATTCCCAATTTTCACCGTTTTACTCATAGAGTCTGTGTATTTTGCATGTGGGATTCCAATGTGTGGTCAAATAATCTATCCTGACTTCCAATTCTTTGTTACCTCACCTGCTAAGGGGTGGCAGAGAGTGACTTCCCCAGGAAAATTCAGTGCCTTTGACAGGTAGAATATGGAGAACTACAGTATACACTGAGGCAGCTACTGATCCCTCACAGAAAGAGAATGGACCAACCTTTCTTTCTTAGGTAATGCCAGGTGAACCTGACCTCTGCTGAATTACATCCAACCCTCTGAAATCAGCTGGTTGATAGGCATGTATCTGGGAATTCAGTAGGAAGAACAATGGAGCCCATCCTGCCTGTGAGAACTGACAGAATTCCATACAAATGTATGTTCTTCCTCTACGTGTACCAACACTCCCATGATACTACTCATCACATGATGAGGACAATCAAGAACCTGACACCCCAACTTGCTATATATGATAATCACCATTAAATCACCATTTGGTCTGTGAGAAGACCAAATTCTGCGGCTCTGCTCAGGCTGGTCCTACCTCCTGATGTCCTCAGTGTCAGACTCAGCTAAGCATTTTCTGTTGACAGACCCTCCTGAGAAAGCAACGTTCTGGCACTTTAACTTTCAGGATGGTGAGAAATACACTTATCTTAATGAAGCCACACAGTCTACAAGGTTTTGCTATGAAAATCAGACAGTTTATCAGTCAGGGAGGGGAAATCAAAAGAACAATGAGATAATATATTACTCTTCAAGAATGCTGTGATCAAACAAAGGGACAAGATCACTTGTGCATTGACAATGAGATGTGGACGACCTGGAGTGATCACATGTCTCTGCTGGATAAATACAATGATATAGCCACCGAGGAAAACTATTAGCTATCTGTCAAGGATGCTGAGAATGAAAATATTATGTAACCATTGATATAAACACTATAGTGTTTAAAACGGACGCGCAGAAACTCCTAAACAGAATTCAGCGTGGTACTGTAGATAATGGCAAAAATGTACAGAAACACTATCAGGTCAACAGATGAACACATTAGCAAAGGTGGTATATGTATAAAATGAAACAAGATATATTCGTAAAGTTGGCATAAGTCCAGATACTGGCCACAGCAAGAATGCGTCTTGATAAATTGGCAAGAGAAAGAAGCTAGCATCAAAACATGCTGTCTCTCCATTCAGATAAAAGAACGACAATGTCAAATTCATAGGGAAAGAAGGCAGGTCACTCTTTGTGGAGTGCAAGGTGTGGGCCTCGTGGAAGGGAAATGAAAGTTGTATGGCTTGAGTTCTATTGATTGTTTTTAATCAAAAAAATGTATAGACAGCAAGATTGAGGCATATATTACAAAACTGAATTGTATTATTTAAAGGTTCCAATGGCAAACTGTTAGTGTGTATTTTACCAAAACAATGTAAGAGATATTCCCTGTAGGTCACATCTCCTAAACCACAAGTCCTCTAATGTTATTATGGCACTGCCTCCTAGACTCTTTGGGATACATGAGAAAGCTCCTCAGTTTTAAAAATAAACCCTGCCAGTGAAATTTAGGTCCAATTGGGAGAAGTACGCTTCCTAGAAATAAGTGTGGTTATGGATATTTGCCTGATGGAGTACATTAGCATTTTACAGAGAGCACTGATTTTGGAAAGGAGTTTTCACAGATTTCATTCACTGTGAATTGAAAGGAGATAATCATTACATTGAAAGAAGTCTCTGAAACAACGTGATGGACCTCCTCACCTGTGAGCATAGATATTTCCTTTGAGTGGAAAGAGGATGTCAGAGAACTGGGCAATGGCTGTGGTCTCTTGTGGGTTCAAGCCTGCTATCCTGAAGGACCTGGAGTCTAAATCAGGCTAAACTCAGATTGCTGGATCTGCTGTGCCTCTCCCATTCTCTTCCATGTTACTGAGGGCCTCCTATGGCATGCCTATCTGTTTCATCTTTTGCATGTATGTGTTCTTAATACTCTGATTCTTCATAATTGAGGAAACATTCCAAAATTCCACACTTTTACTCATAGTCTGTACATTTTGCATGTGGGACTCCATTTGTGGTCAGAGAATCTATCATGACTTCTACATCTCTGTTATGTCACCTGCTAAGTGGTGGCAGAGAATGTCTTCCCCGGACAAATTCAGTGTCTTTGTCTGGTAGAATATGGACAACTACAGCATATACTGATCCAACTACTGAGCCCACACACAAAGAAAATGGACCTTTCTTTCTTTTAGGTAATTCCTGGTGAACCTGACTCTACTGAATTACATCCAACCCTCTGAAATCAGCTGGTTGATAGGCACATATCAGGGAAATCAGATGGCAGACCATGGAGTCCATCCTGCCTGTCAGAACTGACAGAACAACATACAAATATGTATCCTTCCTCTCTGTGTACCAACACTCCCTTGACACTACTCAGCAAATAATGAGGATAACCAAGAACCTGATGCCCAAACTTGGTAGGTTTGATAGTGGTTATTCTTGAAAATCACCATCATAGACTAGAAGACGAGATCTGCTTCTATCAGGAACTCACATTCATCAGGGAACACTCTTTGATGGGGCACTTTTTGGAGCCAGTGCTCACACCAACTGCGTATTAGTTCTTGCTCCACTTTGAAGTGGAAAGGTGATTCCTGGCAAGTCATTATGGCTCGGCCAAAGGGCTCTGTAGTATGAGAAATCAGGGTCTATGGAGCACAGAGAATTGTGAAGTCACACTCAGGGCTCAAAGTGGAAAGACTGTCCTTGATAAGTCTATGTGCAGCAAATGGTCCAAAACACCTCTGTGGTTGCAGCCTCTTGGAGAGGAGATGATGATGTCACAGTCGTCTTTTTGTGACTGTTGAGGATACTGATATGCAATTGGCCAGGTTGCAGCTGGGCATGGATTAAAGCTCCACTGCTGGTCAGAGAACAGAGTGTGAGTCTGTTAGGAGAGTGACTTCTGTGGCTCTGCTCGGTCTGTTTCTTCCTCCTGATGCCCTCAGCATCAGACCCTGCTGAGCAGCTTCCTGTTGACAGATCTCCTGAGAAAGCAATGTTCAGGAACCTTTATCTTGAACTTTTAGACCAGTTAGAAATACACTTCTGTTATTGTAACACACAGTGTATAACATTTTACTATGAAAAGACACTTTATCAGTCAGGGGAAAATGAAAGCACAATGAGACAATATGCTACTCCTTCAAGAATGCTGTGATCAACCAAAGAGAAAATATGTGCATTGACAATGTGATGTGGAAGAAATGGAATGCTCACATGTCTCTGCTAGATACATAGAATTATATAGCTACCATAGAAAACAGTTTACAATTTGTCCAGGGAGATGAAAATGATAATATCATGTGACCATTGATATATACACTATACTGCTTAAAACAGATGCCCAGTAACTCCTAAATAGAATTCAGAACTGCACTGCAGATAATGGAAATAATGCAGAAACACAATATCACGTCAACTGATGAATGCTTTAGCAAAGATGGTATATGTATAAAATGAAACAAGATACAGTCATAAAGGTGACAGAAGTCCTGATGCTGGCCCAAGAAAGTATCTTGAGAAATTGGCAAGATAAAGAGGCTAGCATCCCAAGGTCACATATGCTGTCTCTTCATTAAGATAACAGAAGGACAATGTCTAATTCATAGGAAAAGAAGGCAGGACAGTGTTTGCCAAGGTACAAGGTGTGAGGCAGCGTGGATGGGAGTGAAATTTGCATGGTTTGGGTTTCTATTGATTGCTTGTAATCAGAAAAATGCTATTAGATAGCAAGGATAAAGGAAAGCACCATGCTGTTGGCATATTACAAAACTGAATTGTATTTTTAAAGGTTCCAATGGCAAACTGGTGGTGTGAATTTTAAACAATGTAAGGATATTCCCAGTAGGGCACCTCCTAAACCACAAGTCCTCTAATGTTGTGATGGCCCTGCCTCCTAGACTTTGGGCTACATGAAAGCTCCTCAGTTCTAAAACAAACACTGCCAGTGAAATTTAGGTCCCAATTGGAGAAGTGTCCTTGCTAGAAAAATGTGTGGTATTGGATATTTGCCTGATGGAGTAGATTGCAGTTTTACAGAGAGAGCAATTATTTTGAAAAGTAGTTTTCACAGATTTCATTCATTATGAACTCATTGGGGGAGAATCATTACACATTGAAATAAGTCTCTGAAACAAATGGTGATGGGACTCCTCACCTGTGAGCATAGATATTGCCCTCCATTGGAAAGGATGGGTTGGTCACAGTGTCAGGACAATGGCTGTAATCTCTTGCAGGGTTCAAGCTTGGGCTATCCTGAAGGACCTGGAGTCTAAATCAGCCTAAAACTTCTATTGCTGCTGATCTGCTGTACCTCTCCCATTCTCTTCCATGTTAGTGAGGGCCTCCTACAGCATGTCTATCTGTTTCATCTTTTACATGTTACAAATGTTATGTGCATTTCTTTAATACTCTAACTTCATAATTGAGGATATATTCCCAATTTTCACACTTTCACTCATAGAGTCTGTACTTTTTGCATGCGGGACTACAAGTGTGGTCAGCGAATCTTTCATGACTTCCAATATTTGTTACGTCACCTGCTAAGGGTTGGCAGAAAGTGACTTCCCCAGAGAAATTCAGTGTCTTTGAACAGTAGAATATGGAGAACTACAGTATATACTGAGCTACTGAGCACACAAGAAAGTGGACCTTCCTTTTTTAGGTAATTCCTGGTGAACCTGACCTCTACTGAATTACATCCAACCCTCTGAAATCAGCTGTGATACATCAATGATAGGAATTCAGATGGCAGACATGGAGCTCCTGCCTGTCAGAACTGACAGAGCACCATACAAATGTGTATCCTTCCTCTCCATGTACCAACAACTCCTTGACACTACTCAGCAAATGATGAGGACAATCAAGAACCTGATGCCCAAGTATGATAAGTGGTTCTTGTTGATAAATACCATCAGAGACTAGAAGACCTGATCTGTTTCTTCTGAGCTCATTCATCAGAGAACACTCTTTGGGGCAATTTTTTGAGAGCAGCTCACACAACTGCATGTCAGTTCTTGCTCCTCTTTGAAGTGGCAAGGTGATTCCTGGCAAGTCATTTGGCTGGCCTCTGTATGAGAAAAAATCTCTACAGTGCACAGAGAATGGTGAAGACACACTCAGCACTCAAAGTGGAAGGACTATCCTGCATAACTCTCTGGGAGCAAAAGTTCAAGGCACCTCTGTGGCTGTAGCCTCCTAGAGAGGGGATGATGATGTCACAGTTGTCTTTTAGTGAAACATGAGGATACTGATGTGAGATTGGCCAGACTGCTGGGCATGGATTACAGCTCCAGTGCTGGGCAGACAACAGATTGTGAGTCTGTGAGGAGAGCAAATTCTGTGGCTCTGCTTAGGCTGTTCCTTCCTCCTGATGCCCTCAGCATCACACCCTGCTCAGCAGTGTTCTTTTGACAGACCATCCTGAAAAAAGCAAAGTTATGGCACCTTCATCTTGGAATTTCAAGACAATGAGAAATATACTTCTCTTATTGAAGCCACACAGTCTATAACATTTTGTTCTGAAAATTGGACACTTTATCAGTCAGGAAGGGAAAATCAAGAGCACAAGGAGACAATATGCTATACCTTCAAGAATGCTGTGATCAACCAAAGAAACAAGATAACATGTGTGTTGACAATGCCATGTGGAAGAACTGGAACGCTCACTTGTCTCTGGTGGATTCATAGAATGATATAGTTACCGTGGAAAACAGTTCACTATTTGTCCAGTATGTTGAGAATGAAAATATCACCTGACCATTAATATATACCCAATACTGGTTAAAAAGGATGTCCAGAAACTGATAAACAGAATTCAGAACTGCAGATAATGTAGAAACACAATATCAGGTCAACTGATGAATGCTTTAGCAAAGGTGGCATAAGTATAGAATGAAACAAGATACAGTCATAAATGTGACAGAAGGCCAGATACTGGAAACCGCAAGAAAGTATCATGAGAAATTGGCAATAGAAAGAAGCTAGCATCCCATACCTGTCTCTCATTAAGAACAGACAATGTCAAATTCATAGGAAAGGCAGGTCAGTGTTTAGCAGGGCGCAAGGTGTGGGGCAGTATGGATGGGAAGTGAAAGTTGCATGGCTTGGGTTTCTATTGATTGCTTGTAATCAGAAAAATGGTATTAGACAGCAAGGATTGAGGCAAGTACAATGCTGTTGGCATATTACAAAACTGAATTGTATTTTTAAAGGTTCCAATTGCAAATTGTGGTGTGAATTTTACCAAAACAATGTAAGGATATTCCCAGTAGGGCACCTCTCATAAACCACAAGTCCTCTAATGTTGTGATGGCCCTGCCTAGACTTTGGATACATAAGAAAGCTCCTCACTTCTAAAACAAACACTGCCAGTGAAATTTAGAACCCAATGGGAAAAGTACCCTTGCTATAAATAAGTGTGGGTGTGGATATGTGCCTGAAGGAGGAGTTGCTGTTTTACAGAGACAGCACTGATTTTGGAAAGGAGTTTTCACTGATTTCATTCACTGGGAATTGAAAGTGAGAGAATCATTACCCATTCAAAGAAATCTCTCAAACAAAACATTATGGTCCCCCTCACCTGTGAGCATAGATATATCCTTCGAGTGGAAAGGAAGGATTGGTCAGAGAGCCAGGGCAATGGCTGTGGTCTCAGGTTCAAGCCTGAAGGACCTGGAGTCTAAATCAGGCTAAAACTCTGATTGCTGTATATCTGCTGTGCCTCTCCCATTCTCTTCCATGTTACTGAGGGCCTCCTATGGCATGCCTATCTGTTTCATCTTTTACATTTTGCATGTTGTCTGTGTACTCTGATCTTCATAATTGAGCAAACATTCAAAATTTTCACCCTTTTACTCATAGATTCTATACATTTTGCATGTCAGATGCCATGTGTGTCCAGAGAATCTATCATGACTTCCAATTCTTTGTTATGTCACCTAATAACGGATGGCAGAGAGTGTCTTTCCCAAGAGAAATTCAGTGCCTCTGACAAGTAGAATATGGAGAACTACAGTATATACTAAGCAACCTACTGAGCCAACACACAAAGAAAATTGACCTTCCTTTCTTTCTTAGGTAATTCCTGACCTCTCCTGAATTACATTTAACCCTCTGAAATCAGGCAGTTGATAGGCATGCATCAGGAATTCAGATGGCAGACCCATGGTGCACAACATGCCTGTCAGAACAGACAGAGCACCATACAAATGTGTATCCTTCTTCTCCATGTACCAACACTCCCTTGACATGACTCAGAAAATGATGAGGACAATCAAGAACCTGATACCCCAACTTGCTAGGTATAAGTGGTCCTTTTTGGAAATCACCATCAGAGACTAAAAGACATGATCTGCTTCTATCTGGAGCTCATATTCATCTGGTAACATTCTTTCAAAGGGCACTTTTTGGGGCCCGTGCTCACACCTACTGCATGTCAGTTCTTGCTCCACTTTGAAGTGGAAAGGTGATTCCTGGCAAGTCATTATGGCTTGGCCAAAGGGCTCTGTAGTCTGAGAAATCAGGGTCTATGGAGCACACAGAATGGTGAAGTCACACTAAGCGCTCATAGTGGAAGGAGTGTTCTGGATTAGTCTGTGGGCAGTAAGTGGTCCAAGGCACCTCTGTGGCTGCAATCTCCTGGAGAGAGGATGATGATGTAGTATTTATTGACACATTAGTATACTGATATGTGTTTTGCCAGGTGGCTGCTGGGCACGATTACAGCTTCAGTGCTGGGCAAAGAACAGAGTGTGAGTTTGTGAGTATAGTGACTTCTGTGCTCTGTTCCTTCCTCTGATCAGGTCAGACCCTGCTGAGCAGTTTCCTGTTGACAGGCCCTCCTGAGAAAGCAACGTTCTGGCACCTTCATCTTGGACTTTCAGGATGGTGAGAAATACACTTTTAGTATTGAAGCCACATAGTCTATAAAATTTTTACTATGAAAATCAGACACTTTATCAGTAAGGCAGGGAAAATTGAAAGCACAATGAGACAATATGCTACTCCTGCAAGAATGCAATAATCAGCCAAAGAAAAAAGATCACATGTGCATTGATAATGCATTGTTGAAGAACTGGAATGCTCACATGACTCTGCTGGATACATAGAATGATATAGCTACCGTGGAAAACCCTTTGCTATTTGTCCAGTATGTTGAGAATGAAAATCTCACGTGACCATTGATATATACACAATAGTGTTTAAAACGGATGCCCAGAAACTCCTAAACAGAATTCAGAACTGCACTGTAGATAATGGCAAAAATGTAGAAACACAATATCAGGTCAACTGATGAATGCATTAGCCTAGGTGGTATATGTATAAAATGAAACAAGATACAGTCACATAGTGACAGAAGTCCTGATGCAGGCCTCAGCAAGTATCTTGAGAAATTTGCAAGAGAAAGAAGCTAGCATCCCAAGGTCACATATGCTGCCTCTCCATTAAAATAACAGAACCACAAGGTCAAATTCAAATGGAAAGAAGGCAGGTCAATGTTTCCAAGGTGAAAGTGTGGGGCAGCATGGATGGAAAGTGAAAGGTGCATGGCTTATGTTTCTGTTGATTGCTTGTAATCAGACAAATGGTATTAGCAAGGATTGAGGAAAGCACAATGCTGTTGGCATATTACAAAACTGAGTTGTATTTTTTAATGGTTCCAATAGCAAATTGGTGGTTTGAATTTTACCAAAACAATGTAAGGAATAGTCCCAATAGGGCACCTCTAATAAACCACAAGTCCTCTAAAAATGTGATTGCCCTCCCTCCTAGACACTCTGGGCTACCTGAGAAAGCTTCTCAGTTCTCAAATCAAACACTGCCAGTGAAATTTAGGTTCCAGTGGGAGAAATGACTTTGCTATAAATCAGTGTGGTGGTGGATATCGGTCTGATGGAGTACCTTGCCATTTTACAGAGAAAATACTGATTTTGTAAAGGAGTTTTCACGTATTTCATTAACTGTTAATTGAAAGGGAGATAATCATTATACATTGAAAGAAGTCTCTGAAACAAAATGTGATGGGCCTCCACACCTTTGAGTGTAGATATTTTCTTCGAGTGGAAAGGAAGGATTGGTCAGAGAGTCATGGCAACAGCTGTGGTCTCTTGCAGGGTTCAAGCCTGGTCTATGCGGAATGACTTTGAGTCTATATCAGGCTAAATTTTGGATTGCTGTGGATCTGCTCTGGCTCTCCCATTCTCTTCCATGTTACTGAGGGCCTCCCTCAGCATGTCTATCTGTTTCATCTTTTAAGTTTTGTGCATGTTATGTGCGTTTCCTTTTTTTTTTTAATTAAATTTGACAATTGTTAGTAAAATTACATAGATTTCATAAAATTCTGTATTACATCATCTATAAATCCCATGTGTGTTCATCACCCAGAGTCAGTTCTCCTTCCATCACCATATGTTTGATCTTACTCTCATTTAAATTTCTGGTAACCACTAAACTATTGTCTGTATCTATGAGTTTCTGTTTCTCATGTTTGTCTTGTTCTTGTTGTTTGGATATACCACATGTCAGTGAGATCACATGGTTCTCTGCTTTTCTGTCTGACTTATTTCAGCATTACACTCTCAAAATCCATCCATGTTGTCACAAATGTTCCTATATCATCTTTTCTTACCAGAATAGTATTCCATTGTGAATATACCACAACTTCTTTATCCATTCATCTATCGAAGGACATTTTGGTTGTTTCCATGTACCGTAAACAAAGCTGCAGTGAACATTGACATCATGTCTTTATGAAATGGTTTCAGATTATTTGGGTAGATCGAGAGTTTCTTGGGTCATATGGTAATTCTATTCATAATTTTCAGGAACCTCACACTGCCTTCCATGGCTGCACCAGTCTGCATTCCCACCAACAGTGTATGAGGGTTCCTTTTTCTACAGCCTCTCCAACATTTGTTACTATTTGTCTTGTTTATGATAGCCATTCTCACTGGGGTGAGGTGATATCTCATTGTGGTTTTATTTGCATTTCTCTGATGATCAGTGATGCTGAGCATTTTTCATACTATTTGCCATTTCTGTTATCTTTGGAGAAATCTCTCTTCAGGTCATCTGCCTGTTGTTGTTGGAGTAAGGTATATTTTGGATATTAGCCCCTTATCAGGCAGTTTGCAAAATTCTTCTCCCATTCAGTTGGTTGCCTCTTTAGTCGATGGTTTCTGTTGTGCAGAACCTAAGGTCTTATGCTTAAGTCTTTGATCCATTTTGAATTAATTTGGTACATGGTGACAAATAGCAGTCCAGTTTCATTATTTTGACAAGGCTATCAATTCTCAGCACCATTTATTGAAGAGGCTGTCTTTTCTCCATTATGAGCTTCTTTCTCAAAAATTATCTGTCCATTATTATGTAGTTCAGTTCTCAATTCTATTCCATTGGGCCTGTGTCTGTTTTTCTGCCAATACCATGCTGTTTTGATTATTGTGTAATACAACCTGAAGTCATGTGATACTTCAGTATGTTCTTTTTCTTAAGATTGCTTTGGCAATTTGGGGTCTTTGGTTCCAAACAAATCTGAAATATTCTGATGTTGTGTGTGTGTGATATGCAGATTATGATAAATTGCAAATCATGCTTTGGGTAATATGGCCATTTTAACTATGTTGATTCAATCCATGAGCACAGAATGTCTTTCCATGTGTCTTCTTCAAAAAAATGTCTTATAGATTTCAGAGTGCTTTCACATCCTTAGTCAAGTTTACTCTAGTATTTGCTGCATGAAAGTTGCCTTCTGAGATCTCATAGTATATAGATGCCATAGTATATGAATGCATATATACACAGTCATGGCATGACAGATGAGCTAATAGCTTTTTGGTGGAGTCTTTAAGGTTTTCTAAATATAGCATCATGTCATCTGCAAAGAGTTACAATTTAACTTCTTTGTTCCCAGTTTGATGCCAATTTCTTTCAATGCTCTGGCAAGGACTTAAAATACACAGAAAAGCAGAGGTGATAGACAGCACTTGTTCCTCAATGTAGAGCAAAGGTTCAGTTTTTCACAATTAATTATGAGGAACTGAGGGCTTGTCATATATGACTTTATTATGTTAAGGTATTTTCTGTCTATACCTATTTTATTAAGTGTTTTGATCATAAATGGATATTTCATCTTGTCAAATACTTTTCTGCATCAATTGATATAATCATATGATTTTGTCCTTTATGTGATGTATCACATTGATGGATATGGATGTTGAACCATCCTTGTGCCACAGGGATGAACCCTATTTGGTCGTGACAAATAATGTTTTTAATGCATTGCTGTATTTGATTTGGTAGAATTTTGTTTAGGATTTTTGCATCTGTGTTCATCAGAGCTATTGGTCTCTAGTATTCTTTTTTTGTGTTGTCCTTACCAGGTTTTGGTATCAGGGTAATGTTCTTCCTGGTTCAGTCATAGAACGCAATATGTTTGTAAGAACTTGTCCATTTCTTCTAGGTTATTGAATTTGGCACATATTTGATAGTATTCTTGGATGAATGCATGTGTGAGAATAACTTTTCATTTCTGATTTTGAATTAGTGTCTATCTCACTTAGTGAGTCTGAAGGGTTTGTGAAGAAGATTAACCTTTTCAAGGAATCAATTCTTTGTCTCACAAAATTTTTCTATCTTCTTTTTGTTCTCTATTTCATTTAGTTCTGCTCTAATTTTTGTTATTTCCTTTCTTCTGCTGATCTTGGGTTTCACTTGTTGTTTTTCTAGTTATTTGAGGTGTAACATGAGGTTATTTATTTGGGAGTTTTCTTGTTTCTTGAGATAGGCCTGTAATGCAATAAATTTCCCTCTTAAAACTGCTTTCGCTGCATCCCAAACACTTTGATAGGATATATTTCATTGTCATTTGTTTTTATGTATCTTTTGATCTCTCCTCTAATTTGTTCTTTGACCCTGTCTTTGTTTAAAAGTATGTTCTTTAATCTCCATGTGTTTGTGTTTTCCTGCTTTCTTTTTGCAGTTTATATCAATTTCAAATCCTTGTGATCAGATAATATGCATGGTATGATTTCAATCTTCTTAAATTTGCTGAGGCTGATCACAATATATGTTCTATCCTTGAAAATATTCATGTACACTAGAAAAAATATATATTCTGATGTTTTAGGATGAAGTGCTCTATAAATGTCAATTATGTCCATTTCATCTAATTTGTCATTTAAGGCTGCTATTCACTGTTTGGATGATCTATCCATAGCTGTCAATGATGTTTTAATTCTAAATTGTAGTGGTCAATTTCTCCTTTAGCTCTGTTAGTAGTTGCTTGGTATTTTAGCTCCCTGATTGGGGCATAAATATTGATGACTGTTATGTCTTCTTGATAATGCACTTTAGGATTATGGAATGTCCATGTTTGTCTCTTGTTATCTTTTTCACTCTGTTTCATCTGATATCATGGCTACACCTGATTTTCTCTGGGTACATTTTCTGGAGTGTCAATTTCACACTTTCACTTTGAGTCTATGCTTGTCCTTGTAGAGATGTCTCTCTGGAGACAGCATATGGTTTATAGTTTTTGATGCAATCTACTGCTCTGTGGCTTTTGGTGAGTTCAGACATTTACATTTAGGGTGATTATATGTGAGGATTTCCTATCATTCTATATTTAGTTTTCTGGTAAGGCTGTGTCTCCATTGTTTTGCCTGTTGTGGCACTATTTCTGTGTGGTGGATTCTATGATGTTTCCTTCTGTTTCTTCTTTTATTACAGATATATTTCAGTTCGATGAGTGAAGTTTATGTAAAGAAAGTTTGATATTTAGTACCATTTCTTCTGCATGCTTTCTTTCTCCATTCATATTGTTCAGCCTTTACTCTCAGATTTTGTTGCCAAAAATTGTCCTGTTGATGGTGGTCATAGCCTCCTTTGTATTTCATCAGATGTATTATAAAATTCCTGTATATTTTGGATATTAGCTCCATCGGAGGCATTTTGAAAATCTTCTCCTATTCAGATGCAGTCAATGGATGCTGTTCAGAAGCAAAGCATATATGCTACTTCCATTTCCTGAATCAAATTCATAAATTGCTCTTTGAACCCAAGGATAAGTTTAGTACCATGCATATTGTGTCAGGTCTTATGAAGGCAGTGTGGATCAAACAATTATAATAGAATTACCATATGAGCAATTCTCCGTATCTAAAAAAAATTCATGGTTGTATATTTGTATGTAAAACATTTATACATAAAGAAGGTGCAAATGTTCATTGCAGCTTTTTTCATGGCAAGACATGGAAACAACTAAAATGTCCTTGATAGATGAATGGAAAAGTTGTGGTATATATACACAATGGAATACATCTAAGAAAAGATGACATAGGAACATTTGTGACAACATGGATGAATATTGAGAGTATAATGCTAAGCGAAACAAATCAGACAGAAAAAGCAGAGAACCATATGATTTTGCTGATATCTGGTATATAAACGAAAAGAAACAAAAGAAGAAGACAAAGAAATGAGAAACAAAAACTCTTAGACACAGAAAATAGTTTAGTGGTTATCAGAGGGTAAGGGGTTTGAGATGAATGTAAGTGGGTGAAATATATGGTGATGGAAGTAGACTCTGGGTGATGAACACACAATGGGATTTATAGATGATGAAATACAGAATTGAACATCTGAAATCTATGTAGTTTTACTAACAATTTTCACCCCAATAAATTAATTTAAAAAAAAAAAAAAGGTAAATTCCCTAGGCTTCTGTATGTCTGGAAAGCTCTTTATTCCTCCTTCATATCTAACGCGTATATTTGCTGGATATATTACTCTCTTGGGTCATAATTTCTCTCTTTCAATAGTTTGAATATTTGGTTCCACTCCCTCCTGGTTGGAGAGTTTCTGCTGAAATATCTGATGATAATCTAATGGACTGTTCTTTGTAAGTTACAGTCTTCTTTCCCTGGCTGCCTTGAAGATTCGTTCTTTGTCGTTGATTTTTGACAGCTTCAATACAATGTTCCTTGTAGAAGGCCTGTTGGGATTGAGTTAATTAGGTGTTCTATTTGCTTCTTGGATTCATGATCCAGTTCTGTCTGCAAGTTTGGGAAGTTCTCATCGATAATTTCTGTTTGAATATATTCTCTGTTCCCTTTTCTGTTTCTTCTCCTTCTAGGATGCCCATTATTCTTATATTGGTCTTTCTGATGGAGTCAGAAAGTTCTTGAAGAATTCGTTCATTTCTTTGAACTCTCAAGTCTCTTTCTTATTCCATCTGTGTAATTTCCAGGTTTCTATCTTCTATGTAACTGACTCTTTAGTCCATCTGCTCAAGTCTACTACCTAAGTTGGTTATTTCATTCTTAACTTCATTAAGTTCTTAAGCTCCAGAAATTCAATTTGTTCTTTCTTAAAATTTCAATCTCTTTCATAAAATGCTCATGCTGTTCTTTGATTGAGTTTCTGAGTTCATTTAACTGCCATCTGTGTTTTCTTGCATCTCATTGAATTTTTTCAGAACTGCAATCTTGAATTCTCTGTCATTTAAATCACATATTTCCGTATTTTTAAGTTCCTTTTCTGGAGATTTTTCACTTTCTTTCTGAGCTGTCTTGATGTCTTGGTTATTCCTGGCAATTACTGATTTACTATTTCTCTTCCTAGACACCTACATGAGTGGTTTCTGCAACAGGTTGGTAGGAAGCAGTTTTCCAGTACTTGTTGGTAGAATGTTTATTTTTCTCCACTGCAGTCTTTTCTCTCTCTCATGGTACTATGTTTTCTCTGCACTCTTCAGCTTCTCACACAATGGGTGATTCCTGGAGATGGGTGTCTCCTCTGTATAGTTTTCTAGGTAACAGGAGCAGTGTCCCGCTGGGTATCTGAGCTTTTGAAGTTCAGCTCTTCCTGCACCAGATTCAGATTTGTGTTTTCTTCTCACTCCTGGAAGGATCCACCAGTTAAGTGGGGCCAGATGAGTTGTGAGAGGTGGCTCAGAGAAATATGGTGACCACCACCACAGCTGTCCTGCTTTCTTCAATTTGAGAACTAGTTGGGCTGCAAATCTGTGTCTGTGGTCCACTGTTCTCAGAACAGCAAATATTCTGTTCTTTTGATCTGACACTGCTACTGTTCTTCTGCAGGTGGACATAGTTTTGGGATTAGAATGGCTAGACTCAGTGCTAATTCTGTTCTCTGCTCCAGTGAGTGATTAAACCATTTTCAGCCTTCTTCCTCATTGTTTTCTCAGGTCTCTGCCGTGAGCATTGTGTTCAGCAGTTATATGCTGTCTCCTCAGTGTGGCATAAATGGAGCCCTAACAAGTTCTTCACACTATGGTGAGATATTCCAGGATGAAATCAGCAGGCTAGGTCTTGCTGTGCAGAATAATTCTGAAATTTCTCCTTCTCTAGATCATGTGATTTGTTTAGGAAGAAAGTGGGTCTTCCTTTGCCTGTCTGCTGTGGAAGGAGACTTTGTGGAATTATAATTGTTCAATTAGTTGTACATTCAGAGATGTACAGAGTTAAGCACAATGTGATATTACAAACTGAATTGCATTTTTTAAATTCAATGGCAAACTGGTGTGAATTTACCAAAACAATGTAAGGGATATTCCCAGTAGGGCACCTCTCCTAAACCAGTCCTCTAATGTTGTGAACTGCCTCCTAGACATGTTGGGCTATATTAGAAATCTCCTCAGTTCTAAAACAAACACTGCTAGTGAAATTTAGGTCCCAATATGAAAAGTCCCCTTGTTAGAAATAAGTGTTTGTGGTGTATATTTGCCTGAAAAAGTAGATAACTATTTTACAGAGAGAGCATTGATTTTGGAAAGTTTTCATGGATTTCATTCACTGTGAATTGTAAGGGAGAGAATCATTACAAATTGAAAGAAGTCTCTGAAACAAAACGTGATGGGCCTCCTGACATGTGAATGTAGATATTTCCTTCGACAGGAAATGAAGTATTGGTCAGAGAGATGGGGTAAAAGCTGTGATCTCTTGCGGGACTGAAACCTGGGATATCTGAAGGACCTGGAGTCTAAATCAGGCTGAAACTCGGATTGCTGTGGATCCACTGTGTCTCTCCTATTCTCTTCCATGTTACTGAGGGCCTCCTACGGCATGCCTATCTGTTTCATTGTTACATTTTATGCATGTTGTATCATTTCTTTAATACTCTGGGTTCATAATTGAGGAAACATACCCAATTTTCACCCTTTTACTCTAGAGTCTTTATATTTTGCATGTTGGACTCCATGTGTTCAGATCTATCATGACTTCCAATTCTTTGTTAATTCACCTGCTAAGGGGTGGCAGAGAGTGTCTTCCCTGGAGAAATTCAGTGTCTTTGACAAGTAGAATATGGAGAACTACAGTATAAACTGAGCCAGCTACTGAGCCCACACAGAAAGAGAGTGGACATTCCTTTCTTTCTTAGGTAATCCCTGGTGATGCTGACCTCTACTGAATTACATCCAACCCATTGAAATCAGCCGGTTGATAGGCAGGTATCAGGAATCAGATGGCAGACCCATGGAGCCCATCCTGACTGTCATAACTAAAAGAGCACCATACAAATATGTAACCTTCCTATCCATGTACTAACACTCCTTGACACTACTAAATGATGAGGACAATCAAGAACCTGATGCCCCAACTTGCTAGGTATGATAAGTGGTTCTTGTTGAAAATCACCATCAGAGACTAGAAGACCCGATCTGCTTCTATCTGGAGCTCACATTCATCTGGAAGCATTCTTTGATGGCACACTTTTTGGAATCAGTTCATACTCCAACTGCATGTCAGTTCTAGCTCCTCTTTGAAGTGGCAAGTTGATACCTGGCAAGTCATTATGTCTGGTTCCATTGGCCTCTGTACTATGAGAAGATTGCTTTAGGGAACACAGAGAATGGTGAACTCAAACTCAGGGCTCAAAGTTGAAGGACTGTCCTGGATAAGTCTCTGGACAGCATATGGTCCAAGGCACTTCTCTGGCTGCTGCCCCCTGGAGAGAGGATATTGTTGTCACAGTTGTTATTCTGTGATACATGTGGATACTGGTATGTGATTCGCCAAGCAGCTGCAGGTCATGGATTACAGCTCCAGTGCTGGGCAGACTACAGTGTTTGAGTCTGTGAGGAGAGTGACTTCTGTGGCTCTGTGGTATTCCTTCCTGCCCTCAGTGTCAGACATTGCTGAGCAGTTTCCTGTTGACAGACCCTCCTGAGAAAACAATATTCTGGAACCCTCATCTTGGACTTTCAGGATGGTTAGAAATGCATTTATCTGTGAAACCACACAGTCTATAATGTTTTGCTATGAAAATCAGACATTTTATCACTCAAGGAGTGAAAATTGAAAGCACAATGAGACAATATGCTACTCCTTCAAGAATGCTGTGATCAACCAAAGAGAAAAGATCACATGTGCATTGATAACACAATGTGGAAGAATTTGAATGCTCACATGTCTCTGCTGGATACATAGAATGATATAGCTACTGTAGAAAACAGTTTGCTATTTGTCCAGGATGATGAGAATGGAAATATCTTGTGACCATTGATATATACACATTAGTGTTTAAAACGGATGCCCAGAAACTCCTAAACAGAATTCAGAACTGCACTGTAGATAATGGCAAAAATGTAGAAACACAATATCAGGTCAACTGATGAATGCATTAGCGAAGGTGGTATATGTATAAAATGAAACAAGATACAGTCGTAAAGGTGACAGAAGTCCTGGTTCTGACTACCACAAGGAAGTATCTTGGGAAATTGGCAAGAGAAAGAAGATAATATCCCAAGGCCACATATGCTGTCTCTCCATTAAGATAACAGAATGACAATGTCAAATTCATAGGGAAAGAAGGCAGGTCAGTGTTTGCCATGGCACAAGGTGTGGACCAGCGTGGATGGGAATTGAAAGTTGCGTGGCTTGGGTACCTATCGATTGCTTATAATCAGACAAATGGTATTAGACAGCATGGATTGAGGAAAGCACAATGCTATTGGCATATTACAAAACTGAATTGTATTTTTAAAATGATTCCAACGGCAAACCAGTGGTGTGAATTTTACCAAAACATTGTAACAGATATTTCCAAAGGAAACGTCTCATAAACCACATGTCCTCTAACATTGTGATGGCCCTGCCTCTTGGACCCTTTTGGGCTACAAGAGGAAGCTCTTCATTTCTAAAAACAAACACTGCCAGTGAAATTTAGGTCTAAATGGGAGAAGTGCCCTTGCTATAATTAAGTGTGTTGGTGGATGTTTCCCTGACGGAGTAGATGACCATTTTAAAGAGAGAGCACTGGTTTTGGAAACGACTTTTCACAGACTTCATTCACTGTGAATTGAAAGGGAGAGAATCATTACCCATTGAAAGAAGTCTCTGAAACAAATGGTGATGGGCCTCCTCACCTGTGAGCATGGAGATTCCAATTAAGTGCAAAGGAAGGATTGGTCAGAGAGCCATTGTAATATCTGTGTTCTCTTGCACACTCAACACAAGGCTATCCTGAAGGACCTGGAGTCTAAATCAGGCTAAAACTTGGATTGCAGTGTATCTGCTATGCCTCTCCTATTCTATTCCATGTTACTGAGGGTCTCCTATGGCATGACTTTCTGTTTCACCGTTACATTTTGCGCATGCTGTGTGCATTTCCTTAATGCTCTGATCTTCACAATTTAAGAATTCCCAATTTTCATAATTTTACTCATAGTGTCTATACATTTTGCATGTGGTACTCCATGTGTGGTTAGAGAATCTATCGTGAATTCCAATTCTATATTATGTCACCTGCTAAGGGGCGGCAGATAGTGAGTTCCACAGAAAAATTCAATGTCTTTGACAAGTAAAATATGGAAAACTACAGTATATACTGAGCCTAATTCTAAGCCCACAGTCAAGGAAAGTTGACCTTACTTTCTTCCTCAGGTAATTCCTGGCAAACCTGACCTCTACTGAATTACATCCAAACCTCTAAAATCAGCTGTTTTTAGGCATGTATCGTGGAATACAGATGGCAGTCCCATGGAGCCTGTTATGTCTGCAAAAACTGACAGAGCACCATACCTATGGGTATCCTTCCTCTCCATGTACGAACACTCCTTTGAAACTATTCAGCAAATGATGAGGACAGTCAAGAACCTGATGAGCAAACTTGCTAAGTATTATAAGTGGTTCTGGTTGAAAATTACCATAAGAGACTAGAAGACCTGATATGCTTCAGTATGGAGCTCACATTCATCCAGGACACTCTTTGATTGGGCACTTTTTGGAGACAGCGCTCAAACCAACTACATATAAGTCCTTGCTCCTCTTTAAAGTACCAAGGTGATTCTTGCCAAGTCATTTTTGCTGAGCCCAGGGGCCTCTACTGTATGAGAATGATGGCTCTACAGAGCACGGAGAATGATGTAGTCACACTCAGGGCTGAAAGTGGAAGGACTGTCCTGGATAAGTCTCTTGGCAGCTAGAGGTCCAAGGCACCTCTGTGGCTGTGGCCTCCTGGAGAGGGGATGATGACATCACAGTTGTCTTTCTGTGACACTTGAGTATCTTCAGGCAAATATACACCAACATACTGATTTCTACCATGGGCTATTCACCCATTGTGACCTAAATTTCACTGGCTGTGTTGGTTTTAGAACTGAGGAGCTTTCTCATGTAGCCCAAAGTGACTAGAAGGCAGGGCCATCACAACATTAGAGGATTTGTAGTTTAGGAGATCTGCAATACTGGGAATATCTGCTCTGGCTCTCCCATTCTCTTCCATGTTACTGAGGGCCTCCCTCAGCATGTCTATCTGTTTCATCTTTTAAGTTTTGTGCATGTTATGTGCGTTTTTTTTTTTTAATTAAATTTATTGGGGTGACAATTGTTAGTAAAATTACATAGATTTCAGGGGTAAAATTCTGTATTACATCATCTATAAATCCCAGTGTGTGTTCATCACCCAGAGTCAGTTCTCCTTCCATCACCATATGTTTGATCCCCCTTACTCTCATTTCCCACCCCCCACCCCCACCCCCCTTACCCTCTGGTAACCACTAAACTATTGTCTGTATCTATGAGTTTCTGTTTCTCATTTGTTTGTCTTGTTCTTTTGTTGTTTTTGGTTTATATACCACATGTCAGTGAGATCACATGGTTCTCTGCTTTTTCTGTCTGACTTATTTCGCTCAGCATTACACTCTCAAAATCCATCCATGTTGTCACAAATGTTCCTATATCATCTTTTCTTACCACCGAATAGTATTCCATTGTGTATATATACCACAACTTCTTTATCCATTCATCTATCGAAGGACATTTTGGTTGTTTCCATGTCCGGCCACCGTAAACAAAGCTGCAGTGAACATTGAAGCATACATGTCTTTATGTGTAAATGGTTTCAGATTATTTGGGTAGATCCCCAGGAGACGGTTTCTTGGGTCATATGGTAATTCTATTCATAATTTTTCAGGAACCTCCACACTGCCTTCCACAATGGCTGCACCAGTCTGCATTCCCACCAACAGTGTATGAGGGTTCCTTTTTCTCCACAGCCTCTCCAACATTTGTTACTATTTGTCTTGTTTATGATAGCCATTCTCACTGGGGTGAGGTGATATCTCATTGTGGTTTTTATTTGCATTTCTCTGATGATCAGTGATGCTGAGCATTTTTTCATATGTCTATTTGCCATTTCTATGTTATCTTTGGAGAAATCTCTCTTCAGGTCATCTGCCCTTTTTTCCCCCATTTTTTGTTGTTGTTGTTGTTGAGTTTCACGAGTTTTTTTGTATATTTTGGATATTAGCCCCTTATCAGAGGCACCGTTTGCAAAATTCTTCTCCCATTCAGTTGGTTGCCTCTTTATTTGTCGATGGTTTCTTTTGTTGTGCAGAACCTTTTAAGGTCTTATGCTTAAGTCTTTGATCCATTTTGAATTAATTTGGTACATGGTGACAAATAGCAGTCCAGTTTCATTATTTTGCACAAGGCTATCCAATTCTCCCAGCACCATTTATTGAAGAGGCTGTCTTTTCTCCATTGCATGTTTTTTAGCTTCTTTCTCAAAAATTATCTGTCCATTATTATGTAGTTTTATTTCTACGTTCTCAATTCTATTCCATTGGGCCGTGTGTCTGTTTTTCTGCCAATACCATGCTGTTTTGATTATTGTAGCCCTGTAATACAACCTGAAGTCAGGGAGTGTGATACTTCCAGTATGTTCCTTTTTCTTAAGATTGCTTTGGCAATTTGGGGTCTTTGTGGTTCCAAACAAATCTGAATATATTTGTTCTGGTTTTTTTTGTTGTTGTTTGTTTGTTTGTTTGTTTGTTTGTTTGTTTTAATATGCTATTGGGATTATGATAAGGATTGCGTTAAATCTGTATATTGCTTTGGGTAATATGGCCATTTTAACTATGTTGATTCTTCCAATCCATGAGCACAGAATGTCTTTCCATTTTTTGTGTCTTCTTCAATTCCTTTAAAAATGTCTTATAGATTTCAGCACATAGTGCTTTCACATCCTTAGTCAAGTTTACTCCTAGGTATTTTATTCTTTTTGCTGCAGTTGCAAAAGTTGTTTTTCTTTTCTTTTTTTAATTAATTTTTCTGAGATCTCATATTTAGTATATAGAGATGCCATAGTATATAGGAATGCGATATATACTACATTGTACGGTGGTTTTCTAACTGGCAACTTTATTGTATTTGTTGATTGTTTCTAATAGCTTTTTGGTGGAGTCTTTAAGGTTTTCTAAATATAGCATCATGTCATCTGCAAAGAGTTACAATTTAACTTCTTTGTTCCCAGTTTGGATGCCTTT